>NC_057724.1:49218769-49259784 GCF_004010195.1 Chiloscyllium plagiosum
CTCTTTCCACCTATCGCATTTCCAACGCCCCTCCCCCAAGTCCTTCCTCCCTACCTTTTATCTTAGCCTGCTGGACACACTTTCCTCATTCCTGAAGAAGGGCTTATGCCCGAAACGTCGATTCTCCTGTTCCTTGGATGCTGCCTGACCTGCTGCGCTTTTCCAGCAATACATTTTCAGTTAAGCTCTATCTCCCCAGATTTCATTTTGCATCTAACTTGTCCAGTATTAACATCAGGTCATAAGAGAAGTCACAGTTGGGAAGCATGAACAATTTCAAAGCTCAGACCTCATTTGAATCCAGTTGGTAGCTGTGGACATAAGACTGTGAACACATGAGTGTGGACAATCTGAAAACTGTGGACATCAGTTTTCAAAGGTCAAAAAGCAGTTTTCTCAAAGACAAATCTTGGCAGGCAGGCCAGTTTGATCAGGAGGTGGTTGATTAGAAGGTAGGGATAAAGGAAAATTTGAATCAGGAACCAGTGTAGTAGCTATTCCCAATGGGAGCACCTCTGAATTATGGATGAAAATGATTCACCTCCCACTCCAGATAGGTCAGCCTGTTCTTTTCTGATTGTCTCACCATAGCAGCTGTCACTGCCAACAAAAGGAATCTTCCTGTATTTGAGTAATCATTCATTCTTCCGGCAGTTTGTACAGTGCAGCATTGTATACTATATACAAGGTGGACTACTACAACTCACTAAAGCTCCTTTGGCAGCACCTTCCAAACTTACAACCTAGAAAATCAAGGGCAGCAAATGGATTGAAGCACAACCACCTGTGTGTTCACTCCCAACTCAGACTTGGAAATATATTCCTTCAATGTTGCTGGATCAAAACATGGGAATTCTTCTTCAAAGAGGACTGTGGGTATAACCTCCCAATAACCTGCAGAGGTTGAAGGAGATAATTCAACAGCACATTCTCAGGGGCAGTTAGGACTGATAAGTAAATGGCCAGCAGTATCAATTCCCATAAATGAACAAAAAAAACTCAATTGTCAGTGGGCAGCTGAGCCTCAGAGGTTTCCAGAAAAATGTCAAGACAGGAAATGATAATGGCTTCCACCACCATAATACTACCCCTCCTGCTTCCCAGAATATTACCATGACTACTTGCTGTAAAATGTGGCCTGTTTGTTGTGTGTTTCTTTGCACACGTCACTGAATATATTTTGTACTTTAGCATTTCTGCTTTATAGCAAATAATAATGTCCAGTTCATCCAACTCACGGCAAGAACTGTAGTTACAGCATAAGTGCAAGGACATGCCAAATGTAAACTGAAGCCTCTTTCATCTAATTTCCACCTTGTTGGCACAGCAATCTTTCTTGCCTTTCATCAGTTTTACAACAATCAGTGCTCCTTGCTGCTTTTGTTTCACCTAAGCGGCAAATAATTATGCTTCATGTTCTATCCCTGCCTGGTACTTGCTGGTTTGAAATTAATACTTAGTGACAATATTCTAACCAAGCACATTCTTTACCAAGACTTTTAAACTAGAAAATATGCTTTTATCCTTGATCTTAGGTCTTCTAAAATCAAAGTTTGTAATCTTTACTTAATCACTATTTTATGAAATCTCAACCTGTGTTGGTCAGTCAGTTAATCACTGCCAACAGAGTCAGTCAGGGGCATCATCCAGTCTTGGGGAGAGGGGCTGAACATGGTTAGTTCAGGTGTTTGGTACAGTAAGGATCTGGGAATCCATGTCATTACTGTTCAAGAATTAGATCATGTTCAGTCACACATTCAGGTCCAACCAGTCCAAGGATTGCAGGCTAAACAGGGAGCCATTAGTTAATGGGTTGATTCATCCTCACTCAGTGCTGTGCTCACCAGTCAGTCTGGGAATGGATCCAGGAGAAAGTAAGGACTGCAGATGCTGGAGATCAGTGCTGGAAAAGCGCAGCAGGTCAGGCAGCATCCAAGGAGCAGGAGAATCGACATTTTGGGCATAAGTTTCGGGAGAAGGGCTTATGCCCGAAACGTCGATTCTTCTGCTCCTTGGATGCTGCCTGACCTGTTGCGCTTTTCCAGCAACACATTTTCAGCTCTGGGAATGGATCCAGTCAGCTCAAGTAGAAGATGTCAAGGTGGGGTTTCAGAGACCAATCCATTGTTTTGGGGAAAATAGGAAACTTGAGAATGGGGATTGGAGCCTTTATGCTGGGATGCAATGAGGTCATGCCCAGTCAATACAGACAACTCCAAGTGTAAGGATACAATGTGATGTAGTAGGAGAACATTGCAGATGGGTCTTTTTCACAAGTTATCACTACCCTGGCAAAAAAGTGAGTGTTATGAAAGTTTCTGGAAAAGCTGTTGGCAGTGGTACATAAGCCTGGAACATGATGAGGTGACCCCAGTGACTGAGTAGAAAGTCAAAGTTCAGGAAAACTTTGGGATTCAGGAGGATGAGACAGGAAAGCGCTGCTAAGTGCAAATGTCACATGCAATTGTGAGAGTGATAGACCATAAGCCTCGCTGGGAACTAGACGCAGTGGCAGAGTTTGGGTAAGAATGAAATAGCAGAAATAAAATGTTAGCACTTACCCTTGCAGACCACAGAAAGTTATTCTTTCAATGTCACAGGGCATTCCTTTCCCTCTGGAGATGGCACTAGCCAGGCTGACAGCATTTGGTAGCCTTCTTTGATAAAGCAGAGGGAAAAAGGATGGCCAGTCCACCTAGACATCCAGGGCACTGTCAAGAGAGAGTGCTGCCAACCTCTTCCAGTCATCTCTTTCTGAAATACCATGTTGCAAAGGCTGTTTCTGACTTGAATGTTTGAAATGATCTGCAACTAGGATATAAACATGCCATCCATGGCATCTATTCCAGAAAGTTCCAGCAGTAGCAGTCAACATTTCTACCTCTGCAAATACATAATTAACTGGGAAAGGCAATGTGGAGTATTGCATAATAAGTAAGGGTAAGTAGCATAAGAACCCACGAGAAATGTCACCAGGCTCTCTGAGGGAAACGCTCCATTAAACTCCTCAAACTTGACACTTGGATAAAATACGTTAAGGTACTGTTCACCATATTTTAAAGTCCTCATTCTGGGAAGAAAATGCACATGCTTACAGTCATGAAACAATGAATCAATCAAATTATTGCAGCCTCAATTCAGTGAGAACATAAATGACAGCTGTCCATGGTATTGGGAGGACTGCATTAATAAGCTGTTCCACCATAGTCCCCAATCACTTTACTGACCAGAAAATCTTTATTGATCCCCTGAGTGTGAGTAAAATTCCAACTATATACTGTGCATATATATGG
The DNA here is from genome assembly GCF_004010195.1 of Chiloscyllium plagiosum. Classification (NCBI taxonomy): domain Eukaryota; kingdom Metazoa; phylum Chordata; class Chondrichthyes; order Orectolobiformes; family Hemiscylliidae; genus Chiloscyllium; species Chiloscyllium plagiosum. Next base: position 49,222,063 of record NC_057724.1, read on the forward strand.
ATGACACATTGAAATATTACATTTGTTACACTCCAAATCACTTACACCCTACCAACATTGAACCCTATCAACATGTGATCTGAAATTACGCTTCTCTGTCCTGGAGAATGACATTTTCAAAAGTATTTCTAAAACAGGATCATTCAATAATTTTCTTTCAGTTTTGTCCAATTGTTTATAAATTGCAATCAGAAATACTGGATTGCTATTTTTCACAATATAGGATTGATTGTCGATACTTGGATGGTGTGAATGCTAAAAGCTGCAAATCTTCCTGCTTTCTTTAAAATGACTGACTGCCCAGCATCATTATGCCATGCAGAGTGGGTAATTTAAAGGGTCCTTAGGAAATTGAGTCAGCTGCAAAGTAATTTGGTTTAACTTCCCAGCTGTGCAAAATTAAATTTCAACCACGAGGAAAAGAAAGGTCTTTCCTGATGATGTTCATGGTTTCTCCATGCAAGTAAGATTCTTTCCTTGATACACAAAAATCAAATGTGCAACAGAATCCCATTTGAATGACAGATCCTAGCCAGTGTAGTAGTGATCAGTTTTTACTGTGATGCCACTATTATAGTTGAGAATGTGCTAAAAAAATAAGAAAAATAGCCACTTTGCCAAGCGACTGAATTTCAGCAGGAACTAATACCTACAGGAAACAAAAAAGTAAATAAAGTGCATGATTCCCTCGGAGTGCTGTTAATAGTGAAATTGTACACTAGATTACAAATCACAAGTTTTAAAGCTATTTATTCGGAATAGATATGAGATTTATTTCTTAAAGTGCATTCTAAACTATGCTCCCCACACATGTGCTTTCATTAAAAAATAATAGAGTCCAATTTGCTCATATATTACACTCTATAAACTTGAAAATTACAAAATTTTGAGAAAGCTGATTGCTTTTTATTTTAATGCACCCATGATTTGATGTGCTACTTCTTCCAAATTATTGGCTTGATGATCAGTCTGAATTATCTCATTTGCACATAATATGTGTAGCTTAGTAACAAGATGGTTCAGCCACTGTGCATCTGCATTGGGCATAGGGATATACCTGCAGTGTCTGAACATGAAACTACTCTGAGACAAAGTGTGATATAACAGAGGTTTTCTGTTACAAATTGTTGCAAGCTGATGAGGAGAGGTCTTAATTTCCCCCATCCATAACCTCTTCTCAGTCAGATGCAGCATTTTTTTAACTCGCAAAGATATCACACTTAAATTAAAATTAGTTCACCAGATCAAAAATAGAGAGCCAATTCTTGAATGTTCTTGAATGAAAGATAGTCATGTTTTATTACCAGAAAAGAATAATCAAATGTAATAACAGACACACAGAAACACAGGTAATGAGTTTACAAAGAAAGTGGGGTTTGAAGGGTATCCAGTCAGACAGGAAGGAAAAGCCAGTTGCAGCTTGCAGCTTTTTTCGAATCTTGGAGGTACAGAAGTCAACCTGAGTCCCATCTGTTTAGTTGTTTTCCTCTTTCCTCAGGATAGGCAGATTTCTCAGGCAGCAGTTACTTCTTCAAGCTGTTTTTTTTTACACTGGCACCAGTTTCCTGAGACTGAGATTGAGTGTCAGAGGAAAAACTGAGCTTTCTGTTTTCTTGCTGTTTTCAGTTCATATTCCTTTTTCTCTCTTTGTTACTTAAAGCAAGCTATTGAGATATGTACACCAGGCCCATTGACTTCTCTGAAGTGAATACTCCACGAGTAACCTTTTACCTTTTTTTTCACAATTTTTTTTCTTTATTCATGAGACAGAGACATCCCTGGCTGGACCAGCATTTATTACCCATATCTAATTACACAGGGTCAATTAGAAGTCTACAGTCACGTGATGACCAGTTGTGTGTCTACAGTCACCTGATGACCATTTCTTTCACATTTCCAACAACTGACAACAGTTCCATGATCACCATTAAACTTTCAATTCAGATTTATTTTTAACATTGAATTTAAATCCCACCATGGCAGATGTTAAATAGGATACCAATTCCTTAACATCTTATTGAGTTTCAGCACTTCTCGATGAAAATGGGAATTTAAAGGCAGACAGTTTAAGTACATTCCATGTTGTTTGGGCTTGTCATGTGATCACAATGACCATTTTAAGACAGTGGCATCCTTTTTAAAACAATTTCCTTTGGCCATGGAAGTTCCAAGTATCATAGTCAAACTATGAACGTTCAGTATTGGTTGTTCATTTTCAAGGCAATCATGACAAAAACAATTGTTTCCTTAGCTCAGATAACAGTCTGTGTATTTGATTTGTATTAACATGCCAATGTCTACCCGCATATTATACCATACAGCTTAAACTGATTTCGAAATAACAATCAATTATGTGAAAATCACTTTGAAATGGGGCTTCAGGAGCAATAAAGACCTTGTAATAATGCCATTGGACTAATAATTCAGGGACCCAAGTTAACTTGCTGGGGTTACAGTTCAAATCTCTCCATCTCTCAAAGCAGCTGGTTTAAATTCAACTAATAAATCTGGAATATAAAACCATTTCATTGATGGTTATCATGGATCTTTGATTTAATTCTGGTGAATTGCAAAAATTCTTTGTCTGCTCAAAAGGAAGAACCAGGCCTACAGTATATCACTTATTAATATGTCTGTCTACCTTTAAGACAAATAAAAGTATTGGAGTAACTCAACAGGTCTGCCAACATCTGTAGACAGAGTGACCATTTGTCAAAACTGAAAGCAATTGGGAATTGGTGGTATTTACGCTATTGATGAAGGCATGGTTTTGGGGTGGAGAGGGAGGTATTAGTAGATGTGGAGAGGGTGCTAAGAGAAAAAAAAAGAGGTGAACAAGCAAACAAAGTAAGCCAAGAGGGAGATAAGTGCTGACTGGATGCCAACAAGAAGTGTGAATATTTGAAATTGGTTTGGCTGTGTCGGGAGTAACCCGTAGAGAAAAGAACCTTGGGTGTGAAAATGAATGACCTACATAGAGGAGGGTGTTCATGCTCTACAGTTGTTGAAATCAATGTTAACACCTAAAGGTTACAAGGTACCGAGGTGGAAGATGAGCTGTTTTCTCCTGAAACTTGTATTGAACTTTGCTGAAGCACGGCAGCAAGCCTGCTACAGAAATATTGCCTTGGTAACATGGTAGTGTGTTGAAGTGGCAAGCAGTAGGTAGCTAGGGGGTCATTTTTATGGACGGAGCACAGGTGTTCCGCAGAACTGTCACCTAGTCTGAATTTCATCTCTCAATGTAGAGCAGACTACAAATTGAAAATACTATATACTATATTAAATGTAATATTATTCAATTGTTGCTTCACCTGGAAGATGTGAAGTGGGAGGCAGTAAATGGGTAAGTGTTTAACCATCTGTGATTGCATGGGAATGTGGTATGGGGAATTGTCGGCAGTGGAGGAGGAAAGGACCAGGATATTTTGGTGGTAATGGACCCTGCAGGAGGTGACAAGGGAGGGGAAGGGTGCATGTATCTGGTGGTGGGATCCTTCTGGAGCTGGCGACTGATGAACCTGTAGATGTTGAGGCTGGTCAAGTGGGAAGTGATTAGATTAGATTAGATTCCCTACAGTGTGGAAACAGGCCCTTCGGCCCACCAGGCCCACACCGACCCTCCAAAGAGCAACTCACCCAGACCCATTCCCCTACATTTACCCCTGCACCTAACGCTACAGGCAATTTAGCATGGCCAAATCACCTAACCTGCACATCTTTAGACTGTGGGAGGAAACCGGAGCACCCAGAGGAAACCCACGCAGACACGGGGAGAATGTGCAAACTCCAGACAGACAGTTGCCCAAGGCGGGAATTGAACCCAGGTCCCTGGCGCTGTGAGGCAGCAGTGCTAACCACTGAGCCACCGTGTTACCTTGAGGATCAGGGAGATCCTATCATTGTGGGAGGGGAGAGAAAGAATGAGGGTAGGAGTGAGGGAAATGAATCAAACACAGCCAAGAGCCCCATCAACCATGGTAGCTTGGAATCCTTGGCTGCAGAAAAAGAAGGATATTTGTGAGACTCCCCTCCAGAAGGTGGCATCTCCTAAACAGATACAATGAAGATGAAGGAACTTGGAGACTGGAATAGAGTTTTTGCAGAAAGCAGCTAGTGAGAATGAATAATCAAAGTAACCTTGGGAGCTGGTGGGTTTGCAGTGGATATGGTGGACAGCCTATCCTTGTAAGTGCAAACAGAGACATTGAGTAAGAGAAGGTAAGAGCAGGCTGGAAATTGGAAGTAAAATCAATGCATGTTTGCAATTCCTGATGAGAGAGGGAAGTGGCACCAATGATAGCATCAATGTACAAAAGATGGAGTTGTTGATAGGACTGGAATGGTATTAGAAAAAAGAGTGTTTCATATACCACACAAAGAGACAGGCCTAACTGGGCCCTGTGGGTACCCATGCCCACACCATTGATCTGAAGAAAGTGGGAGATGTTGAAGAAGTAGACGGATTGTTTGTCCATGGTGAAAACGAGGCGGCTGGTGCCAACAAATGTGAAATTTGGAAATACTCAAATTTGTTAGAGTTTTTTGATGAAGTGACCAGGTCGGTTGACGAGGGCAGGGTTGTAAGTGTAAGGCCTTTGATAAGATTCCACATGGTAGACTGCTCTGAAAGGTTAAATCACATGGAATCCAGGCGAGCTGGCAAATTGAACACACAATTGACTTAATGGTAGGAAGCAGAGGGTAATAGTGGAAGGATGCTTGTTGGACTGGTGGCCTGTCTCAGGTCAGTTCTGGGCCTATTGCTGTTTGTTAACTCTATCAATGATTTTGATGAGAATGTACAATGCATGATTAGCAAGTTTGCAGGCGACATTAAAATAAGAGGAATCATGGCCAGTGAGGAAGGTTATTAGAAATTGCAGCAGGATCTTGATCAGCTGGGAAAGTGGGCTGAGAAATGGCAAATGGAGTTTAACATAGATAAATGTTAAGTCTTGCATTTTGGAAAGTCAAATCAAGGTAGGAGCTTCATGTTTAATGGTAGGGCCTTAAGGAGTGTAATGGAAGAGATGGATCTTGGAGTTCAGGTGCACAGTTCTCTGAAAGTGGAGTCACAGGTAGACAGGTGAAGAACACTTTTGGCCCACTGGCTTCATCAGTTAGGGCATTGAGTATTGAAGTTGGGAAAGTATGTTGCAGTGGTACAGGACTTTGAGAGGCCGCACTTGAAGCATTGTATCCAGTTTTGGTCACCTTGCTATAGGAAGGATGTTATTAAACAGGAAGAAGTATAGAAAAACTTTACAAGGATATTTGCATGGACTCAATCGTCTGAGTTATAAGGAGAGGTTGGACAAGCTTGGACTTTTTTCTTTCAAGTGTAGGAGGCTGAGGGGGATCTTATAGAAGTATATAAGATTATGAGAGTCCATGGATAGGGTGAATGCACTCAGTCTTTTTTTCCAGGGTTGGGGACTCAAGGACGAGAGGGAATCAGTTTAAAGTTAGAGCGGAGAGAATAAAAGGGAACCTGAGGAACAATGTTTTTACACGGGGGTGGTCCGCATATGGAATGAGCTGCCAGTGGAAGTGGTTGAGGTGGGTATATTCACAACACTTAAAAGGCATTTGGACAAATACACGGATAGGAAAGGACTAGAAAGATATGAGCCAAGTATAGGGAAATTGAGTTTGCATAGATGGACATTTGGATGAGCATGGACCAGTTTGGGCCAAAGGCCCTATCTCTGTACTGTAGGACTCTAAGTCCATGACATAAAGCACCAGAAAAATCATGGATGTAAATGAGTAGAGACTGGACAAGGGGGAAGAATAACCAAGTCAGGTTAGGAAGAAATAAGTTCAGTGGAGTAGGAACAGGCTGAAACAATAAGTCTGCAGAGCAGTCCTATTTGTGGATTTTCAGAACAATGTCGAAGTGGGAACTATGACTCTATTTTGTTTTAACTTTAAGAGACATGCCCACAAAGCCATCTTACTTTGAATCCCCTTGAAGCATGACAGGTAAAAGAAGCTTGTTTTTGCTGTCCTTGAAAAGCCCAATATTAGCCTGGATACCTAGTTGACTGGAATGTTTGTGTGTATTATCCAGCAGTGATAAATGTCTGTTGGAACTTTTATTACCAGGTTATTGAGGCCTGGTTTCTTACTTTACAACATAAGCATTGCTGCATTAGGGAAAGCAAGCCACTAGAGGCAAAATATACACCATCTGAGAGGTTAAACAGGGCATTATTATTCTTCTTTAACAAAGTGACACCCTTGATAATAACACTACAGCCTCAGAATGGCAATGAAATGCATTAGATAGAATCCAAGGCAGGAGCATTTGTATAGCCTGTGAAAAGATCAGACTTCAATTAAAACAAAGTGCTGTACATACTAAGGAAGTCAGGCAGTGTTAACATTTTGGGTCAATGATCTTCCATCTCTTGGCAGGCTAGTATCATAGTTCTTCACTAAGATTTTCAGGTTTTAATTATACATTTAGGCAAGCTGCTTATTGGTGTCTTTGCAATATTTAATCACATTGGGAGCAGGTCAAAATGGCATTTTGTCATGACAAAAATTATTTGGAACAAGGCCTGTATTGAACATTAGAATTGTCAGTCTTCAGAGTTTCACAATGAAATAGGAGATTCAGCACTTAAAAGGAAACACTGTTATTTCACTGCAGAAGCTTCAGATTTTGGAACAATTACAGGAAATAACATCCTGTACATTGAACATTTTACAGTACTAATCAAATGCTCACTCTCACTAATCACATCCTAACAATGCCAAAAGTAGATTTAAATATAAAATGTGCTAAATTTGTCAATTCTAAAGAGTTCTTCATCATAAATATAGTCAATGTACTGTGAAAATGCCACTTTACCACTGCAAGAATTGAATCTCTTTGTTTCTGCTGTGCTTTGTTTGCGTTTTATTACTGTATGGAAGATGGAATGCACTGTTTTGGAAATATTTGAAAATGTTCTATTTTTATGTGATTTGTTTTAGATATTGTGAACTAATGTGTTATCAAACATAACATAATTTGCACAATCAGAAAATGCTGCAATACGAAAGCTAGCTGACATTTAGTCCAGAAAGAAAAACAGCCTTATGCTCAAATGTAACCTTTTGCGAGAATTAAATCTGAAAGGTATATCTGCATTTTAATTCTATTTTATTCTTTAATGTGCGTCACAAGTAAGGCCAGCATTTTAGGCTTTTGTTAATTACCTTCAATAGGGTGGTGTGAACTGCTGGAGGATATGCGGTATATGTTACTCCAGAGTGCTGCTTGGAAGCGCTAAAAGGGGAGAGACGAAAAATAATTTTATCTACGCAAAACACTCAGCAAGTGTTAATAGGTTTAAAAAACCTGCAAAATAGTATAAAATGTCAGCTGATTTAAAGGAAACTAATGTACAGTGTCATAAACCCATATCTGTAATAGAATATCCTTATGATTATAGAGCTGTATTGAACCCGTTGAGAATAGTATCAAAAGACAAAGACAGAAAGGTCAGACAAGGAATGGATGTGATTAAAGTCACAAGCTAAAGTGATGTCAGATTCACAAGTTTTCGGACAATAAGCACCTCAGCTGCAAATCAGCATCAAACAGGATTGCTGGGGCCTAGGATGGTAGTGGAATTGAATGAAATTGGCCAACTGCCAAATCTATTGTTGTTGAGGAAGAAAACTTAGTAATAATGGTAACAGTGCTGGGTAATCAAAAAAGATTATTTAAGAGGGAATGTTTACTCTCTAAATTAGAAATATAAAGATGTTTGGTCAATGATTTGGAGCTGGTGAAAATGGTGGAAAATAATCTGATGAGGCCAGAGACTGATTAAAGAGTACCCTACTGTTGCTCAATGAGGTTATGAGGGGATAAAAGTGAGAGTGGAATGTAGGAACTATGAATAAAGTCAGTCATGGCTGAAAGAAAACCTTAGGTTAGAAAAAAAGAGAATGTTGCAAAGGTGGAGTCATAAGAGTAAATGAAGATCTTTTCTTTGAATGTTGCTGATAATTAATGTGAGAGGTAGACAATTAAAGGAGATTATCAGCTGAAGCAGCATTTTATGTGCAATCCTTGCTGATGATGGACATTTGCACTGCAGATTGCTCTTGGATCTGATTGAGTTTTCTGAGCAACTATATTAGTCTATGTTATTGTACTGGTCTTGAATCTGCAGGATAAGGACAACAATGTTATGTAAAAGGGTATGAGGCTCAGCTTAAACTTCAAATTGAACTGTTCATTACAGTATGATATGTCACTGAGGTGGTTTGTTATGAGAAACAGGTTACATGAAGGTGCTGGGAATATGATTCAGAGATGCAGGGCATGTGCAAAATCTTGAGAGGAATGTATTGCCAAGGTGAGGCAGAAACTGGGCTTTTGGGAGCAACGCTCCCTCTCCATTGCGGGTAAAAACATGGAGTGTTAACATGTATTCAGCAATCAAACCCAAGGCACTTCTTACTTGTACAAGATGATATTTACATAGGTGTGAGGCATTCTCTTTGTTGTTGTAGTGGCACTGATCTGGCCCATTCTCTGAACTTGCGCTGCTGCAGTCACTTGAGCCGTCTTCTATGTCATCTGGAAGTCTAAGATGGACTATGTCTGCAGGAACATCATGTAAAACTCTGGACGGTGGTGGGGGGAGAAGAATGTACCAAACGTCTCATCCTAATGGCCATCTTTGTGTACAGCTGCATCAAGCTGTGCATAGACAATCGGTATGCAAACACCAAGTGTCACAACATCGTAAAGTTCTACCTGTCCCAATGTTGTGAAGGATGAGACTGGGCTCCTTGCCTCAGAACACTCCAAATATTTGGATCATTCAGTATCACTTATTCTTCATGCAGAAATTTGCAAAGAAAAACTCTTTTGACCACAAGTCCATCCGGAAGTGGTCAGCATGCAGCATCCTCTACAGTCTGTTCCCCGGAATGCACACTGAGACAAACATCAACTGCGCCTGAAGGAAAGATGCTCTTTGATCAGTCCAAAATTTGTTGGTCTTCCAGAACAAGGAGTTGCCCCTGACTGAGTGTTGCAGACTGGCACATTCCAAGGTTCTGGACTACTTCCTAAAGGAAGTACTAAATTTTGAGGCATCTGATACCAAAATGCAATGGGAAAAGACCACCACCTGACGTCTTGCTGCCGAAGTTAAATGGGGGCCGAGTCAGTTATCAGACCTTCGCAGTGTCTGAAATGTATGTAAATATAGCTCTCTACAAGTAAGAAGTGCCTTGGGTGTGTTTGCTGGATAAAGTCACGATCCAATGATTGTTTGTTTCTTCCTATGCTACTATACAGAACAAATACTTTAGTGACTATATATGCATATAAAAATATTTTATGAATAAAATATATTTTGAAATAAAAAAGGTAAACAGCTTTTCTTTGCTGCAGTGTTTGAGTTTTTAGTAAAAGCTTAAGTTGTCAACATATTTATCTTGTTTATAACAACTTAAGCAAATGATCATTTGCTTGTACTTGCAATCCATTAAAAGAATCTTCGAAGTTGGCTGAAATTCAACCAAGCATTAATGTTAATTCTGCCTGTGATGTACGATTACTTAATCATTGGCACCCTACTGTGTTGGGCGTACCACACAACAGGAACTCATGTAAAATCATTCTCTCATAAAAGACAGCTTACTAAATCATCCTATTTCAAACCAATGACATTTAAGATGCAACAGCTAAGGTTATAGATTGCATTTTTGTGTTTGTTCCCGTACAACAAATGAGTATTATCAATCAGTGGGAGCTGAAATGGACCATGAAAAGCTGAATTCAGCCTTATGGATGGAGGAGACAACTTGTATATGTTAACAGATTATAATTTCTGAAGTGTTACCATAGCAACACTGTGTTGCTTTTTCTTTTGACCATGCTGACCCCAGAAAAATGGTTGAAATGTCTATCTACTAGTTTTCTAGTTTCTGTCAATGAATAAATGCACCAATTTTAATTTAATTATGCTAAGCTTTATCTGTTTTTGATTAAATAATAAATTATGTGAAAATATTGCAGAAATATTTATCATTCCAAATGTAACAGCATCAACTGATAAACTTTGCATACTTGTTCCATTAGGTTCTATGTTTTATTATATTAGTGCTGATATTATTTAATAAGATTGAAAACAAGGATATGAAATTCAAATTAAGATGTTGCTAGACTGTGAGCAATGTAGTTCAAAAGCACAAAGATATGTTGTGGTAACTTTGAATAAATGACCACTGAATGGCACGGATACTGGAAATGCAAGAAACAATATGAGTTAGCATGCAGGCATCAAAATTTTAGATAAATTTACAGAGATTACAGAAGGTGGTACACAGTAAGCTGTCCAATAGAGCAATGGAATAATGAAGCCTTGATTTAACAAAGCCTTGATTTAAAGCCAATCATAAGATTTTTAGCAGTAGTTAAAGGAGACAAGGGAAATACGGATGTTGTAGAAGTGAAAGGAAACAGGGTTGGTGATATAGAAGATATCAGGCTGAAAATTGAGTGCAATAGTTACTTATTTATGTGAAGGATATCAGGTGGTCTCGCGAGAGGGAACTGGTGTGTCAGTTGGCTGAGCAGTTGCAGGGTTGAGGCTGATTGCATCATGAGAGAGGTTGTGAAATTGAGAGCCATTGTCTCATTACTGTTGGGTGAAATGGGTCAGTTCAAGTTTCTAGAAGAATCGGCTGCAGCGTGGTCATGTTTCCAGCAGTTATATGAACAGTAAAGATGCAGAGTGCGCATCAATTTCTATTTCGTCTGCTTGACATTGTGTATTGATTACAGAATATGTTAATAATTGTGGGAGAAAAACCATAGGGATTGATATCTGCATTTATATAGTGACTTTCACAATCTCAAAGACACTTCACAGATGATGAAGTCCATTTGAAATGTAGTTTCTGCGGTTATATATGGAAACATATGAGATCAATGATAACTTATGCTGCTGTAAATAATTGGCTAGGACACCTAAAGAAAGTCCATTTGAATGTAGTTTCTGCGGTTATATATGGAAACATATGAGATCAATGATAACTTATGCTGCTGTAAATAATTGGCTAGGACACCTAAAGAAAACTCATCCTCTAAATAATACACCATGCGATCTTTCACATCCATTTGTGAAAGCAAATGGGCTCATTTTCAGATTTAAAACAGCTGAACAAGTTTGACAGTTTAGCAACAAGCTATATAGATCATGTTCTCTTGAGTGGGGTTCTATCTAATCATCGATAACTCTGACTGAAATTATGTGTTTTGGCAATGGACTTCAATGAACTATTGGATTTTTGGAGAATGGAATACAGAGGAGGAAGTGCTGGATGTCTTGAAATGCATAAAAGTGGATAAATCCCCAGGACCTAAAACTCTGTGGGTAGCTAGGAAAGTGATTGCTGGGCCTCTTACTAAAATATTTGTATCATCGATAGTCACAGGTGAGGTGCCGGAAGACTGGAGGTTGGTTAATGTGGTGCAACTGTTTAAGAAAGGTGATAAGGACAAGCCAGGGAACTATAGATCAGTGAGCCTGACGTCGCTTGTTTGCCAAGTTGTTGAAGGAAATCCTGAGAGACAGGATGTGCATGTATTTGGAAAGGCAAGGACTGATTAGGGATAATCAATATGGCTTTGTGCATGAGAAAACATGTCTCACAAACTTGATTGAGCTTTTTGAAGAAGTAACTAAGAGGTTTGATGAGGGCAGAACAGTAGATGTGATCTATATGGACTACAGTAAGGTGTTTGACAAGGTTCCTCATGGGAGACTGATTAGCAAGGTTAGATCTCATGGAATACAGGGAGAACTCACCATTTAGATACAGAACTGGCTGAAAGGTAGAAGACTGAGATGGTGGTGGAGGGTTGTTTTTCAGACTGGAGGCCTGTGACCAGTGTAGTGCCACAAGCATCGGTGCTGGGTCCTCTACTGTTTGTCATTTATGTAAATGATTTGGATGCGAGCATAAGAGAGATACTTTCAATTTCCGCACTTATTCTCTAATACAATGCATACATTTTAGATTTTCTTCATAATATTGAATTGTTGGTATCTGATTAAATCACTAGTAATAAACAATAGAGATAATCTTCAGGATATATGTAGGTATACCTGTGTAGTACTTTGCTGTATGCTGTGTCTACTGGACAAGTGCTGTGAAGTTTAAAAGAAACAAAATTAGTAAAATGTATAAATATAACAATTTCAGATTCTAATCATATTAAATATGTCTCTTCAAATTTCGGCTGAATCCTGCAACATTGTTGGACATATCCGAACTGCTGAATCAGAATCAGATATTTTATACTATGAGAAACTGTAGCACAGCAGGTTACAAAAGTTTAGAATCTGAATTTCACAATAGGCTGAGAGAAAAGAAAAGCATTATTGAGATAAATAAATTACTTGTTTTGTACATCATTGATTTCAATGCAGTTATGAGGTCAACAAGAATAAACAGAACTTTTACTTTTCTAAATCAGTCGCTATTGGAATATTGCAATTTTGGTCTCCCTACTATAGGAAGGAATGTTGTGAAACTTGAAAAGGTTCAGAAAAGATTCAGAAGGATGTTGCCAGGTTGGAGACTGAACAGACTGGGGCTATTTTCCCTGGAGTGTCAGGGGTTGAGGGATGACCTTATGGAGGTTTGTGAAATCATGGGGGGCATGGATGGGATGGATGGAGGGAGTCTTTTCCCTGGGGTTGGGAAGTCCAGAATTGGAGGACATGGGTTTGGGGTGAGATGGGAAGGATATGGGGAGACCTGGGGGGGGGCAGCGTTTTCACTCAGAGAGTTGAGTGTGTGGACTGGGCTGCCTGAGGATATGGTGGAGGCTGGTGCAGTTGCAGCGTTTGGAGGGCATCTGGATGGGTATATGAGTCGGGAGTGTTTGGAGGGATGTGGGCTGGGTGCTGGCAGGTGAGACTAGATTGGGTAGCGATGTCTAGTCAGCATGGGCGAGTAGGAGCGAAGGGTCTGTTTCCGTGCTGTACATCTCTATGACTCTAAGACTATGACTCATCAAAATCAATGCAATAAGCTGATTTTACACAGCAAGAAGACAAATGAATTCTCAGGAGCAGTTGTGCTTGTTTCCCAGCTCTATTCTTTTGTTCCACATGAGTATTAACCATTGAAAAGCTATCCTGACTATTTATCTTTTCTAACATTAACGTTTGTCCATAATTACTTTTGTTGGCAGAACACAACACAATTTGTGTCTCCCTTCCTGTGGTCTCCACTTCCTGTGGTTACCAGATGATCATAATTAACCTCTCTGCTTGCTTCAGAAACATAACACCCTTATTTTATTCATCATCCCTGTCATTATTCATATGAAACAATGATCAATACCTGAGCTAAACCTCAGACGGATAGAGGAAAATGCATAGATTTGTGATCCTTTGGAATCTTTTCTTCTTCATTACTTCCACTGTTGGATTGTGAGTAGGATGCATCATTGTAAAACCCAAGTAGTGTGGCTCTCTGTAGCAAGTGGCTGCAGGGTACAAGTTTCCATTAAGACAGTATAGAGTTGATGAGCAGCACAGCATGTTAACAGCTGTAAAAATTGATCGGATTTGATTTTTTTTTCCTCTAAAACCCTAGGTGGTCACACTGGAGCAAATGTAAGACCAATGACTGTTTCAATCATTTCTTTTGGTACATTGTGAACCCCCTGTTGTAGACAGAAGTGTAAATAGATATATAGTATGATTTTTGCCTGAGGTATGACATTCACAATCATGTGAGCCATGCCTGAAATGTCAGAATATAAATGAAACATCTGATAAGGGTATGCATTGCCTTGTTCAGATCTATAGGCACAATGCATAACTTCACGCTTGCATGACTTGCTACTTATTAGTCAATCATCTTCATACTGGATTATGACAAAACAAAAATAAAGAGCACCTCGGGGGTCTCAGTTATCAAGACATAATTTGAGAAGTGACTAGGATATCGCAGTTCGTCTGTTAATGATGGGTTTAGTGCTTTTATTTTTCATTCCTTACTGCAAAAGTTGTGTTGTTAATGATCACAAGCACCACTGAAATATAACAATATGATGATTTCAGTGCTACCAGTACTTGAAGCACTTCTACAAAGCATTAAGGAATTTGATAGATTGACATTGTATGTTCTTTAGGAGCCATAAGGATAGTCTTTGCCGATGTCCTTCTGGGCTGAGAAGACAACACCCATTATAAAATGTATTTGGATTGTTCTTTAATTTGATTAAACTTAAAATATATATCATAACTATTAATTTAACCTGGGGCAGTGTTTGTGGAGGAATAAGATGGTGTTATTTTCTGGGTCTGTAGATTGGGAAGGAGCAAAAAATGGCCTTTAATAGAGTTATATGTACTCCTTGTTGGATATGGGAGTTGAAAGAGAGTTTAAGGGTTACAAGCTGCTGGCTGCGAACCTTATCAGATCGAATGGATCAGTTGGAGAGACAGTTAGAAGCAATGAGGAATTTGCAACAGCAACAGTATGTGATGGCTGGCAGTTATAGGAAGGGGGGAAAGTCTCAGATACAGTCACATAGATGGGTTAACTCCAGGAAAGGTAAGAGAGGTAGGCAGCCAGTGCAGGAGTCTTTTGTGGCTATCCCCATTTCAAACAGGTTTGCCGTTTTGGAAAATGTAGGGGGTGATGGATTCTCAGGGGAACATGGCACGAACAGCCTGGTTTCTGGTATTGAGACAGGCTCTAATGCAACAAGGGGGTATGTCAGGCTCCAAGAGATCAATTGTGTTAGGGGATTCTCTAGTTCGAAGTTCAGACAGACGTTTCTGTGGCCAGCAGCGAAAAAGCAGAATGGTGTGTTGATTCCCTGGTGACAGGATCAAGGATGTCTCAGAGAGGGAGCAAATGTTCTCACGGGGGAGAGGGGCCAGCAAGAGGTCATTGTACACATTGGAATTAACGACATAGGAAGGGAAAAGATTGAGATTCTGAAGGGAGGTTACAGAAAGTTAGGCAGAAATTTTAAAAAGGAGGTCCCTGAGAGTAGTAATATCTGGATTACTCCCGGTGCTGCGAGCTAGTGAGGGCAGGAATGGGAGAATAGTGCAGATGAATGCATGGCTGAGGAGCTGGTGTATGGGGGAAAGATTCGCATTTTTGGATCATTGGAATCTCTTTTGGGGTAGAAGTGACCTATACAAGAAGGACGGATTGCACCTAAATTGTAAGGGGACTAATATACTGTCGGAGATTTGTTCGAGCTGCTCGGGAGGATTTAAACTAGTAAGGTGTGTGGTGGGGGGGGGGGTGCTGGAGGGCGGTGTGGGACTCAGGGAGATAGTGAGGAAAGATATCAATCTGAGACTGGTACAGTTGAGAACAGAGGCGAGTCAAACTATCAGGGCAGGCAGGGACAAGGTAGGACTAATAAATTCAACTGCATTTATTTCAATGTAAGGAGCCTAACAGGGAAGGCAGATGAACTCAGGGCATGGTGAGGAACATGGGACTGGGATATCCTAGCAATTACAGAAACATGGCTCAGGGATGGACAGGACTGGCAGCTTAAAGTTCTAGGATACAAATGCTACAGGAAGGATAGAAAGGGGGGCAAGAGAGGAGGGGGAGTGGCATTTTTGATAAGGGATAGCATTACAGCTGTGCTGAGGGAAGATATTCCCGGAAATACATCCAGGGAAGTTATTTGGGTTGAACAGAGAAAGAAGAAAGGGATGATCACGTTACTGGGATTGTATTATAGACCCCTTAATAGTCAGAGGGAAATTGAGAAACAAACTTGTAAGGAGATCTCAGCTATCTGAAAGAGAAATAGGGTCGTTATGTTAGGAGATTTTAACTTTCCAAACATTGACTGGGGCTGCCATAGTATTAATGGTTTAGATGGAGAGAAATTTGTTAAGCATGTACAAGACAATTTTCTGATTCAATGTGTGGATGGACCTACGAGAGAGAGTGCAAAACTTGATTTACTCTTGGGAAATAAGGCAGGGCACTTGACAGAGGTGTAAGTGGGGGAGCACTTTGGGGCCAGCAACCATAATTCAATTAGATTTAAAATAATGATGGAAAAGGATAGACCAGATCTAAAAGTTGAAGTTCTAAATTGGAGAAAGGCCAATTTTGATGGTACTAGGCAAGAACTTTCGAAAGCTGATTGGGGGCAGATGTTCGCAGGTCAAGGGACGGCTGGAAAATGGGAAGCCTTCAGAAATGAGATAACGAGAATCCAGAGGAAGTATATTCCTGTTACGGTGAAAGGAAAGGTTGGTAGGTATAGGGAATGCTGGATGACTAAAGAAATTGAGGGTTTCGTTCAGAAAAACAAGTAAGGTATAAACAGGATAGGTCGAGTGAATCCTTAGAAGAGTATAAAGGACATAGGAATATACTTAAGAGGGAAATCAGGAGGGCAAGAAAGGGACTTGAGATTGCTTTGGCAAATAGAATTAAGGAGAATCCAAAGATTTTTTACAAAAACATTGACCAAAGGGTAACTGGGGAGAGAATAGGGCCCCTCAAAGATCAGCAAGGCAGCCTTTGTGTGGAGCAGCAGAAAATGGGGAAATACAAAATAAGCATTTTGCATCAGTATTTACTGTGGAAAAGGATATGAAAGATATAGAATGTAGGGAAATAGATGGTGACATCTTGCAAAATGTCCATGTTACAGAGGAGGAAGAGCTGGATGTCTTGAAATACATAAAAGTGGATAAATCCCCAGAACCTGATTAGGTATACCCCAGAATTCTGTGGGAAGCTAGAGAAGTGATTGCTGGGCCTCTTGCTGAGATATTTGTATCATCGGTAGTCACAGGTGAGGTGCCGGAAGACTGGAGGTCATAACATGGTGCAACTGTTTAAGAATGGTGGTAAGGACAAGCCAGGGACCTATAGACCAGTGAGCCTGATGTCGCTGGTGGGCAAGTTGTTGGAGGGAATCCGGAGGGACAGGATGTACATGTATTTGGAAAGGCAAGGGCTGATTAGGAACAGTCAACATAGTTTTGTGCATGGGAAATCCTGTCTCACAAACTTGATTGAGGAAGTAACAAAGAGGATTGATGAGAGCAGAGCGGTAGATGTGATCTATATGGACTTCAGGAAGGCGTTCGACAAGGTTCCCCATGGGAGACTGATTAACAAGGTTAGATCTCATGGAATACAGGGAAAACTAGCCACTTGGGTACAGAACAGGCTCAAAGGTAGAAGACAGAGGGTAGTGATGGAGGTTTGGTTTCCAGACTGGAGGCCTGTGACCAGTGGAGCGCCACAAGCATCGGTGCTGGGTCCTCTACTTTTTGTCATTTATATAAATGATTTGGATGCGAGCATAAGAGGTACAGTCAGTATGTTTGCAGATCACACCAAAATTAGAGGTGTAGTGGACAGCGAAGAAGGTTACCTCAGATTACAATAGGATCTTGATCAGATGAGCCAATGGGCTTAGAAGTGGCAGATGGAATTTAATTCAGATAAATGCAAGGCGCCGCATTTTGGGAAAGCAAATCATATCAGGACTTATACACTTAATGGTAAGATCCTAGGAAGTGTTGCTGAACAAAGAGACCTTAGATTGCAGGCTCATAGCTCCTTGAAGTTGCAGGTAGATAGGATAGTGAAGAAGGCATTTGGTATGCTTTCCTTTATTGGTCAGAGTATTGAATACAGGATTTGGGAGGTCATGTTGCAGCTGTACAGGACATTGGTTAGGCCACTGTTGGAATATTGCGTGATCTGAATATCTGATCTCCTTCCAATCAGAAAGATGTTGTGAAACTTGAAAGGGTTCAGAAAAGATTTACAAGGATGTTGCCAGGGTTGGAGGATTTGAGCTATAGGGAGAGGCTGAGCAGGCTGGGGCTGTTTTCCCTGGATCGTCGGAGGCTTAGGTTGTAAACCTTATAGAGGTTTACAAAATGATGAGGGGTATGGATAGGGTAAATAGTCAAAGTCTTTTCCCTAGGGTCGAGGAGTCCAGGACTAGAGGGCAGAGGTTTAGGGTGAGAGGGGAAAGATATAAAAAATACCTACGGGGCAACTTTTTCATGCAGAGGGTGGTACGTGCATGGAATGAGCTGCCAGAGAAAGTGGAGGAGGCTGGTACAATTGCAACATTTAAGAGGCATTTGGATGGATATATGAATATGAAGGGTTTGGAAAGATATGGGCCGGGTGCTGGAAAGTGGGACTAGATTGGGTTGGGATATCTGGTCGGCATGGACGGAGTGGACCGAAGGGTCTGTTTCCATGCTGTACATCTCTGACTCTATAATAATCTGGGCTCAGTTCATGTGACTTATTTTCTATATTTAAATTTTAATTCACACGAAATCTTTAAAAACTAATATTTTGGCTTGGTTCGTTTCATAGCATTTTGCCTTTTGAATCAGAAAATTGTGTTCAAGCCCAAATGCAGATTTGTGTCTGTTATCTACACTGATGCTCCACCATAATATTGAGTGAATGCTGTATTGAGAGAGGCACCGACATTTGGATGAGATGCTAAACTGAATATTTTCCATATCTCTGTGGACACAGCTGTACGTGAAAGATTTCTTGCTATTCCTTAAAGAACAATTTCTCCCCGCATTCTAACCAACATTCCTCTAACAATAGGTTCAAAAGCAAATTATTTGGTTGTTTGTTCATTTGCTGTTTCTGGAAACTTGCTTTGTGTCTTTATCATTGTCAAATCATATTGCTGTAGGTGGCCAACAAAATTCAGTATTTGAACCTCATCAGCAGTTTATGGCAGGGCCTAAACCTTCTTTCAGCAAAGAGAAAGAGAACCATGCTATGGAGCCTCTGAATATACAGACAGCATTGATAAAGATTATGATGGAGCTGGCATAGATCATTGTCAAAGAGTTGAAGCAGTGTAACTACCTGAAGAAGAGATTGCTGGCCTACAAGCCCAACGATAAACTAGTTCTAAGAAGAGTCAGTGAACCTGAAATGTTAACTCTGCTTTCTTTCCTGTTGTGTTTTCCCAGCGTTTTCTGTTTTTGCTGTTGAGAAAGCCCAGTTGGTAATAATAGTGATAGTCCTGGATAAGTTGGAAAGAGTATCTAAGAAGGAATGTTTCCTACTTGAAATAGAAAGACAAGGATGTTCTTAATGGTGAACTGACTTTAGAGCTGGTGACATTGGTAAAAAGTGACCTGATAAGGGCAGAGGTTGATTAAAGAGCACTGCACTGTCATTCAATGAGAGTGTGAGCAGATAAAATTGAGTATGGAATCGAGCAAATGTGGATAAACTCAGTCACAGATGAGAGAAAGCCCAAGTCTCAGAAAAAAAGGACATCATAACTAAAATGGAGTCAATGAATAGATGAAGATGCTTTTTTTGAAAACGACTGCATGACTTTTGTATGAGGTGGATGATTAAAGGAGAGTAAAAGCTGAAGCAACATTTTCAAGGTTATCTGTAATTTTCTGAGAGTTTGGCCCTGAACTGTGTTTTTGCTAGTAAAGTCAGGTCAAAATACATTGCAAATTGCTGTTAGATCTATGTGTTTTCTGAGCAATTGTATTAATCCATGATAATTTATTTTATTGTTGTTGAAGAAGTAGTTGGGTGAATAAAGCAGACACCTTTATGTAAAAGAGCATCAAGCTCAGGATAAACTGAGTAATGTGAGGCTCTGGAAGAAGCCACATCATGAGGGGTGTGCGAAATTAGCAGGTGGTGAGAGAGAAGTTGGTGGAGGGGGCAAAAGAAGATGACATTGAAGGAGAGGTAACCCCTGCTGCACAACAAGGTGACCTCATCCTGTCAGAAGACCTTCTCTTCCCCCCCACAGCTTCCAAAATTAAGTTCAGTTTGGCATTAATAATGTGAGCTCTACCCTGCACCTTGGCTGGCATTCAGCCTTCCTGTGCCATCTCATTTCATCTGGCACTGTGGAAGGCCTTGGCACAACACAAAGCAACAATCTCTCCCAAAGGCCAACCAACAGTCTCAATGATGGCTGCTACATGGTATCTAACTAAAAAATACTTCATCTGATAGATGTGTATTCCTACTCCCACTGACAGGAAACCTGTCTCCATATCGATTACTTTTGAGAAATTCTTATCTTTAACCACTTTCCCATAGGACATAGATTTTTTTTCCCCATTTCCTTCTTCACTGTTTAAAACTCAACTCTTTTTAATCTACTCGAGAGTGCAGTGTTGAAAAAGCATAGCAGGTCAGGGAGCATCAGAGGAGCAGAAGAATCAGCATTTCGGGGCTTCATCAGGGCTTTTACATGAAACATCAATTCTCCTGCTCCTCGGATGCTGCCTGACCTGCTGTGCTTTTCCAGCACCACACTCTCGACTCTGATCTCCAGCATCTGCAGTCCTCACTTTGGCTTTTTAAATCTAGGTTTATAGAGAGTTTGACAGTTTGATATCCTTCTTTCCACTTAGGGAGAATGTGTCTATTCTGTACTCAAACTAGCTCCACTTTAAGTTGCTCAGTAAATTTGCTTGCGTAATAAAATGGACTTTTCTTTAAAAGTCAAATATAATTCATTTGATTTTTCTGCTGCTAGCATATTTTGTGAAGTAGGCCACGTTACAACACATAAACTGTATTCCCAACTGACAAGTGACCTTCAGTAGAATTGCTTTATTATCCTGAATGTATCAGGGTCACAGCACAGGTTTGTGATGGAATGTAGTTTTGAAAGCACAATACTGAGAAATACAGCTTGTGGTATTGTTTAAAAGCCCCCTATTTCACATTACCCTCATTTCTTCCACACGCCTATGTTCACTTCTATGTACCCCTGCATTTCCTCCTTAACTATTCACGCCAGTATCCATTGTGTGAAGTTGTCAGATTCCATACATTTTTAATGGAATATTTATTGTATTGCTTTGGGGAAAATAAACAACTTATACCCTTATCAGAGCCTTCAATCAAAAAAGAAATGCATTTTTCCATGTGAAAATTATCTGATCTTACTTGTAACCCAGCTTTGTCTGGAAACTATATCAAAGACACAATCACTTATACCAATCTTTAAAAACTTATGAGTTCTTAGGTGAATGAAATTGCTACTGTACTGCAATAAATTAGCAATTGAAGCTCAGCCGTACATTCACAATGGAAACAGTATTTCAAATAATACAGTACTGTTGAAGATGGAAAGAACAGAAAGTTCCAACTTCAATGTTAAAACAGAGTGTCTTTCAGTCATTAACCCATTTTTTTTAGTCAAGTATGAAAAACAGATTTTCCTTTATGTCACTCCATTTAATTTGCATAACAAAAAATGACAGAGTTAAAAATCACACAACACCAGGTTATAGTCCAACAGGTTTAACTGGAAGCACACTAGCTTTTGGAGCGT
Organism: Chiloscyllium plagiosum; assembly: GCF_004010195.1. Taxonomy (NCBI): domain Eukaryota; kingdom Metazoa; phylum Chordata; class Chondrichthyes; order Orectolobiformes; family Hemiscylliidae; genus Chiloscyllium; species Chiloscyllium plagiosum. Next base: position 49,243,433 of record NC_057724.1, read on the forward strand.
CGCTCCGAAAGCTAGTGTGCTTCCAATTAAACCAGTTGGACTATAACCTGGTGTTGTGTGATTTTTAACTTTGTACACCCCAGTCCAACACCGGCATCTCCGAATCAAAAAATGACAGCGTAGGCTGATAGAACATTTTCTAACATTTTCCCATTCTTGACTGGGAAAGAACTAAAATGCACGTGAAAAAATCACTCAAGGCTGATAAATGCATGACTTAGCTTACATTTACAGAACAGGCTCTGGTGATGAATCTGCATTAAAATACACCCAAATTATAATACAGCATTGAACAGTGACATCTGAATGTGTGACAATATTTTCCAATTCCCTTTTTGAATGCTCCTCAGGAGCTTTGATTTTCTTCACGAGTTCTCAAACCTGGTCTGCTTTTCATCAGCTTCTATTGCCATGAGACAAAAATAATGTTCAGAAGACAATCTAAGTTTGATCCCAAGTTTAAACTCTTCAAGCAAGACTGTTATGTGTTTTGACTCAACTGACCCATAGAAAACCCATAAGAAATGTCATGATGCCATGAATGCAGAACAAACTTGGATTTCTTTCATAAACTTTAGATAGTAACTATTGCTGCACTGAAAATTACGTCTGCACACGGAGTCTGGCTCAGTTTTGTAGTGAACATGGCACCATCAGAAAATTGTTTGAAAACAATAATCGTCATCTTTTAACAATGCTACAAAAGCAGTTATACAAGGGCAAGTCATTGTCCTTTTATAATGAATATAGAAAACTGTATCTGAAATACCCAACCTTCACAACTTGCAACCTTACTGTAGTTTCTTCATGCACACTGAGTCTTTCAAAAAAAAAACACTTTAGACCGTTTTATTTAAAATTGTGAGATGTATCAAAATAGTCCAAATCATTAATCGGGTTGAATAGACATAAATGTCATGAAGTGTATGAAATTAGAAAACCAGTGGGCACTTTTATTTGGTCATAGAAATCAAGCTGATTGAAGTCAAGAAAACTTGGAAGCCAGACAATCAAAGTGCACTAAGGGAGTAATTTTCAACCTCAGCAGGGCTAGGAAGCTGTAGGCAATGTCTCAGCTGTTCATTATACACATTCCATTGAAGTGAAATAATGGTTTTCTGCTTTTGCCAAAGTTGAATATTACTTATTAGTCGTCAGATAAAGTGAAGAATGTAAGTGAAATTCAGAAAAAAAAAAATTGCAGTGAGAAGAAATATAATACAGGAAATTTCCACAGTACTGGGAAAAAATAGATTAAGACTCTGAACTAACATACTGAATATCACAGAGGCCAAAATATATTCCATGTGGCACCGAACTATAGTGTTTATGTGGATCCCAGGTTTGAACGGCAGATTTTGCCAAGTTCACTGATCAGCAAAGGGTGTCAGCACTTCAAGGGAGAAGGAAAAAGGTTAGATCAAATGGACAATGTAATGTGTCATGATGAGCAACTAGGAGAAACCAAGTCTCGATACATTCCTGATTCCACCTATTTGAAATCTCAGAACATCAAATTTTTCAAAAATCTTAATACACAGCAGTATTGTTCAGCTACAGCAAATAAAGAAGCTAATGGGGAAAAAAGGTAAAATATTTAGAAGTGTCTTTGCTAAGAGTGGAGAAAACATTTGCAATGAATATTGGCATCCCCTTCAATTAACTTTTTTTCAGAAGCAATATAAAGATATACAAAACAAATACAAAAGAAAGAATCAATAAGGATGCTCTGTCTGTGCACCAGATTCCCTATTGATCTCACATCTCATCCTCCCCACAGTCTTCTCAAACTACAACCTTCTCATGGTCATGCAAACTCCTGGAGAAGTAATAATCAAGTGGAAAAACATTTTTTTTTAATGTGAGAAACTGTGAACTTCATTACCAAAACAAAGGGAATTAAATGAGTTGTCAGATATTGGGGGTTGTCACAAAGCCAGTCCCTTTTTTCTAAAAGCTGTTTCTTGGCTCAAGGAGACTCTGTCCTTGATTATTTTTCAGAGGGCCAATAAACCGGGCTGGACTCTGATCAGTCTGGTTTAGTATAGAGATGAAAAGGATTTTGAGAGCCTTTTGTTTATATGTAAACAGATGAGACTTCAGGCCATTGTAGTCATGCTTCAGAAGTGACCTGTATAAAGAGAGGGGAGTGTTCAGCTCTTTAGCTGAGCTGGGCAGTTTTAGTTCAGTCTTGAACTGGGAAGTTCAACAGGGAGCAGTGTGAAAACTCTCTCTCTTTTCTGCCCTTAAACTTCAACCTATAAGCATGTGTTTCATTTATACTGGTTTTTAAAAGGAGTTTGCTTATTGGGACTGTTGTGTATATTCAGAACAGCATAATTAAGTCTAGTTAGATAGGCTGAGCTCTGTAGGCGTTTTTTATTCTGTTCTTTGTGTTTCAATGTGTAATTTTGTGAACAAATTTTGTCTGTTTTTAAAATCTAGTAGTCAACCTAGCTAACCTAATCTGGGTAATTTTCACTGTACACTCACTCATAAATTGCAAAGTTATGGTCTGGGGCTGCCTGCTTAAGAATGTTTTAAGTAGTCTGGCTTAGTCCATAACAGGATATTTTGAGTCCAAATATCATCACCTACCAATTCATAACCCCATTAAAACTTCAAGTCCTCTTGTGCTTTCCAAAATCCAACCTAATTTGACTATGCCAGAGTTCTCCCAATCTATATCCATCACAAATAATCTATAAAACAGACAAAAATCACTCCCTATCTTGGAACTAATTGCCAAAAGCCATTTAATAGTCATCAGCAACTAAATTCCTGTCAGATCTTTTACACTTAGACTGATATTTTTCTGTTGGGAGTGTTACCAGAATGGAAACCCACAGCTTAATGAAGCTTATTGCAGCTTCCAATAATCAGGCAGGTAATCTGTAATTCACCTGATTTAAGACCTTCGTGCAGAAAGTCCTATGTACCTGGAACTGGCAGCCAATCAGAGGTCACCAGCTCCACTGCTCAGTTGCACCATGGTGGAGATCATAGCTTGCTGTTGAGAAGCCACCCCACAGATTCCCAGATGAAGGATCACATTTGGAAATGTATATGTTGCTTACTGTGTAGAGATGGTTTTAGAGCCATGGTTTCTAGGATTGGAAATCACAAGGAGAGGGGTCAGGACATGTCAGAAATGAGTGAAAGTCATGATTCTCATTGGCCTCCAACATATGCATTTCTTGTACAAATTAGAGCAGATTAAAGGAGACACCAACTCAGAACAATAAGATCACTGGACCACTTCATTGAGAATGGAAGTTCAATTTTGGGGCTTCTTTCCAGGAACATAGTTCCTGCAGTGCCAGGAAAGCAATGGGTACTACCTAATGCCAATCTGTTGGAATAGTTTCCTCTCTCACCACCTACTCTGCCACTTTCAGGAGAGTAAGTTTCTGTCCCAACCTCTGATTTAGAACCCTCCACCAACATCTTTTAGCCTCGGGATCAGCAGTTAATAATAACAACCAAAATGTTATCGCCATCATGTCTTGCTCTTCTACTATGGTAAGTTAGTTCTTTAGATCAAGGACATTCAATGACTTGTGAAATGAAATAAACTTTGATGAATGATATGCAACTTTGTTCCTTTGACTTTATTACCTGAGGCCTTCATGGACCAAAGTGACTTTTGAAATTCAGGTCAATACAGCTGCTGTGATCACCTGACCAAGTTGCATAAAGCTCATGAAGCCATCAGTATTGCTGTGTAAAAGTCCTGGAACTCCCTTTCTAGCAGTCTGTCAATCTACCTCCAGCACATTGACCACAGAGCTTCAAGAAGGCAGCTCACTACCACCTTCTCAAGAGCAACCGAGGGACAGGCATTAAATGTTGGCTCAGCCAGTAGCACCAGCATCCCATGAATATTTAGAAATAAATGGTAGGCACAAATCATCCTAAAAAAGTATTTTTTAGTGAATATTTAGAATTTTAGTTAATTTCAATCTCTTTGGCATCCTATTAGATATTAACAATACAAAAAATCACTCTTACCTATTGTGCACTGCAAAGGCATTTTTGGCCTTATTGTAGAGGAAGGAGATTGATCAGGCATTGAAAACAAAATAGAGTGATCAGGCCATATGCTTATTTTGAAGGATTAAGATTTCCTTAAATGATACTTTCTTACAAACAAAATTGATCTCAATCCAATGTTTGAGATTGTAATTTATTCCAGTCTACTTGTTATTCAAGAGTAATAAAGTGTGATAATATACCAAAAAAACTGCGTAAATTGAATAATAATTCCAATTGATTCCTCTGGGAATTGAATTTCTAACAAGTTTTCCTGATCATTATATTGATGTAAAACTGACGGCTAGAGAACTCATTCCAAAGTTTGTACACACAATATCATTGGTTTTATAACTAAAATCAAAATCAATGACCTAAATTAATAATTTTTAAAAATGAGTGTTCCCAAAAACAACATTTTGTTGAGGGGTTTCATTTGCCCTTATCAGAGCAATTTTCAAAAATAATAATTTAAGAAAAAAACTCTACAAACAAAACTTAGAACTGCAGATGCTGGAAATCTGAAACAAAAGCAGAAATTGCTTTTAAAAAAAACAGGTCTGGCAGCATCTATGGAGAAAAAACTGATTTAAGGTTTCAGGTCCAGTCACCCTTATATAGGCAGAGGGGAGAATGCTGAGTAGTCAGCAAGTGGATTCTGATTTATAGAGGCATTGAAATGGAGAATGCATGAGTTAATGATGATTGACTTTAAATGTCAGCCATTGTTTCAATTTTAAAATAGGAGAGTTGTTTCTGATCACAACATTGCCCTGAGAAGTGCACCAATGAATGGCTGACACATTTGTTGAGTTGAAACAGATGTAGTGCAAGTACATGTTCTTTTGGTTTACAAAAAGTAGGGCTCTGCACAAAAATTCTGCAGACTGAGGGTTATTGATCAAATAGTATCCAATTATGTAATCATATTTACTGTTGGGCCACTGTGCTGTGAGTTTTGCAAAGTGCGGGATGGTCAGGTACGTTCAGTACCTTGCTTATTGTGTGCAGGTTGAAGGGATATGCTATTTGAAATGGTCCACCAGTTTGGAATGTGCCTTACATAACAGGCATTACATCGAAACTGAAATTCATATACCATATTACTCATGTTTGTGATAAGCAGATCACCTTTTTGGCTTGATGGCAACATCCTGTTAGTGGCAAATTAAACTGGTGTTGCTTCAGCATAGTAGCAGTGTGATAAGATGTCACCAGCTTTTGGTCAAACCTTTGAGATAATTTACACTTGAAGAGTAATCTGGGGTAGAATGGGCACATTTCAAGATCAAAGCCTTAGGCCATTCATAAATGTGAGTGAGAAACAGTGAGAAAACAGACATGTTTTAGAACTCATGAAAAGATCTGAGAAGAGGGAGGTGATTTCCAAATGCCAACAGCAGTGAAGAGAGAAATAACTCCTGCTTTGAGTCGGAAGTGAAAGACAAAAGTCATTTTGATCTGACAAGGGGCAGTGCTAACATGTACAAAGACATTTGTGGATGATAACAATGCTTGGGAAGAAGAAAAGCATCAATTTAAATCAGTGCTGAAAATAAAAGATTTCCCAATTAAATTCTGAGGGCAAAGAGGGAGAAAAATCCCACTATGATGTGCAACAGTCAAAGGATGAGACAATCTTTCTGTGAAGAGATTGTGTTAGACCAAGATGAGGAGTGCGCTGAATTTCTCAAGACCCATTACTCCACGAGTCACAGCATGATCTTAAACATATTGCTTGGTTCCTGATATGGCCAATTGTCTATTTTCTCCACATTAACTTCAAACAAAAATAACCATCAACTAGATTTCTTTAATCAACATAAAATAATTTACTATTGAAAAAAGCTTATTAAGTAACTTTACAAAACTGGTAAACACACTGAATTTGTAATCTGAAAATATAAATGTTTACCCCTTTAAATAATTCAAAACACACACAAATAAATACACACATCAGGCAAAGAGGGAAAAATAACTTGAAGAACACAGGTAAACAAGATAACCTTGATAATCTAAACCCAATCTTTCTTAACCAGAATACCCACATACACACCAACAGACAGACACAGTTAAGGGATAAATAAAAAAAAAACTAGAGAATTGCAATCTGTCAGATCAACAGTTACATGATGGCGACTAGATCTTCAGAAATTCTTGGTTAGTGGAGGTGTTCACAGGCAAATAAAATGTACATCTTACTTGAATTATGAAGTCACTGATTCATGCAAGGTTCAGTAGCCTTCTGGATAAGTATTTTCTTATTAGAATAACTGTCATGTTGACAACTGTAGTGGAAACAAAAGGGAGAAATAAAATCATACCAGCACTATTCATAAACTTTTGAAATACTAACACATAGCTTCAAAACCCCAGTCAGAACTGATTCATCTTTTTTCCCCCTCTCTCTTACAGCATTCTCTGTGATTGGCTAGCCAGCACTGATCCATTCTTGATTGAGCAATTCAATAACCAAGGAGATACTAATCCTTAGCCGAGAACACCTTGGTGCCAAATGTCAGTGGTGATCTTAAAGCAATAATTAACCTGCAATTATCTTTCCAGGCCAATTCGCATAAGCAGGCATATTTGTTTGCTCTCTCTTTTCCAAAGTTCCAAGCTGGAGTCTCAACTTCAGCTCACAATTTTAAACCACATTGAGAAAAACAAAGAAAAGCATTGATGGCCTAACACATAACTCATAGCAAGAGACTTTACATGAAGCAATATACATATCAACAACCTTTCAAACTTAAGTCCACAAAATAATCAAGTATGAAGCCACTAGAACAGTAGACTGGGAACTCGAGGTTTGACAGGACACTGTAGATAATATGTTTTCTTCATTGGTTGGGTGATAATAGAGACGAACCTGTCAGTTGCTGAACTCACTCGATTCTCATCCCATTAGAATCAATTAAATGCAACTGAGATGAATTCTCAATTGTCTATTCTGCTACATTACCACATGAGCATTAAGATTAACAAGACATCCAGTGGATGGAATTTGCTGAGTGTAGTGGGTGTCTCATGTTTTGCCTTAAAGTGATGAAGTACCTGTGCTTGAATATATTGACTACCAGCCCTGAATTACAGTTGAGCTGATAGTTATCCACCTCCTTGAACCATTCCTCTGTGGTGCAGATATTTCCACAGTGCTTTGAGGTAGGGAGTTCAGATGAAAAATGAAAGAATAGTGATGATTGTTCCAAGCCAGGGGAATTTCTAGGTGGTGATTCTCCTATGCATATGCTCACCTTATCATGTAGATGAGGTTGCAAGTTTTGTGCATCTTGATGAGTGTATTAATCTGCTATGTCTATCGTATACAAATCTCAACCAGCATAAATTAGCAGTTGGCCTGTAACTAAAAATGCTGCAGAAAATTTATTAGATTTATTTTATATGTTGTCCAAGAATAGGAAGGCTACTCTTCAGGCCTGAGTTCTGCAACTTAATGGTCATTAGCAAGCAGTCTATATAGCTTCCAGTGAAAAGATGTATAAAAAAAATCAAAGTGGTAGTCACCTTCTGAACTTGCCATTTATAATTGAGACATCTTCACATTAGGCTTTTAGTGGAGATTTTTATGCAGCTCTGGGCAACCCATCAAGAAAAGATATTTGCTCCTTAGAAAGGAAAGACTTATTAAAATGATGCAAAAAATGATAAACTGTAGTTTCATGGAAGAGCTCAATTAATTTGCAAAAATCTGGCTACAAGGTTTTCAAATGTTAAAATATTTGAGACAGCAAATAATAGGCATTTTTACAAGTTGTTGAATTGTGAAAGAAGACACAGGCAAGGGATTAATGTGAAAAGGTGTTCGGAGAACCTTTTTATCACAAAGCATGATGTGAATTATGGAATTCGTTGACACTGATGCCTTTATTTTGGCTTCATTAGTAATGCTGGCCAAGAACATACTCTGGGTCACAAGCTTGAATCTCGTTGTGGTGGAATTTAAACTTGATGAAATCTGGAATTGAAAGCTGATCTCAGCAACAGTGACTACGAAACTATGTTAAATTGTTGTAAATATCCATCTGGTTTGCTAATTTCTGTCAGCAAAGGAAATCTGCCATCTTTATTTGGTCTTGCTCCAGATGACTCCAGATCATAGCTGGACAGTTGCCTTGTAACTGCCCTGTGAAATGGCTCAGCAAACCATTCAATTACCTATGGACAATAAATGTTTGCCTTGCCTAAAACCAACAAAAGAAGAAAGAGGGAAAAATGGAATTCTTATGTTGTTAAGAAAATAATAGACAGACATAGGGAAAATGGATTTGAAAATGGATTTAGATTATTAGCATTAATTGGGAGTTTTACAATCTTAAAGTTATGTTGGGCTAAGTGGCTGCTATAGCAATTGCAATTTTTATAATTTTGCATAATAGAGTCTGATCCATGACATTTATACTTCTAATCTAGCTGCCCAGGAAGCATATGAACTCAACCTCGGATAGTATACTTAGATTACTGAGTCTTTATTGATTTCTGTAGAAAGGAAATGTAATCTGGGCATATTTGTAACACAATGCTTTTATCAATAATAATGTAAAAAGCATTGAATACTGTGAGCACCTTGTACAGTTATATCTTCATAAATCTTCATGGACAATAGTGCATTCATAATGTTCTGTGAAATAATTACTTTAAAATTTCATGCAATATGTTGCTCTACTTGAAGTCAGCATTTACCATTATGGTTAACATCAGCTGTTAGGAAGTGGACATTTGAGGAAGAAAGGTTATAAGCCCACCTCTTAAAGCTTTTATGAAAATAGAGAAAAAGCAGTTTGATGTATTATTGGAAGTGAATGATTGATCTCAAAGAAAATGTACTAAACTCAAATTTATTGCAACCTAAAAATATCTATAAAAGGGATCAAAATCGATGACCCCTCTGTGCATCCTTAGTGAGTTAATTGTAGCATGACATGGATACTTTGAAAAAGTTTATCATCTGGATAGTATCAATAGCAGCCTGAAAAAAGATAAGCTATGAAGTAATTTGTCAAAGGTTGCTAAAGGTTTACAGCATCCTTTCAAGGGACTGCCGCTTGTTTTCAACAAAAGGTGTTAACTATTTGCTATCACCACTATTTGCTTAACCATTGTTAAGATTATACAGGACTTGGTGAGGCCACTCTGAGAGTACTGTGTACAGTTTCTGCTCACCCTGCTACAGGTATGATATCATTAAACTGGAGAGGGTGCAGAAAAAAAATACCAGGGTGTTTCTGGTATTAGGATAGGCTAGGACTTTGGAGCATAGGAGTTTGAGGAGTGATCTTATAGAGGTTTATGAAACCAGGAGAGGCATAGATAAGGTGAATAGAACGTTTTCTCTTTCCCGAGAACAGATGATTTCAAAACTATGGGGCATATTTTTAAGGTGATAGGAGAAAGATTTAAAAGGGACCTAAGGGGCAACTTTTCCACACACAAGGTGGTTCGTACGTGGAATGAACTGCCAATGGAAGTGGTAGATGCAGAATCAGTTACAACATTTATAAAACATTTGGATATGTAAATGAATAGGCAAGGTTTGGAGGGCTTTGGGCCAAACACAGGCAAATAGGATTAGTTTAGTTTGGGAAACTTGGTCAACAAGGATTAGTTGGACTGAAGTGTCTGTTTCCATTCTATATGATAACTTAACAGCATAGTCACCTCCAATACCTCCCTCAATCCACATCTTCTCCAACTTACCAAGGAAAAGAGTTTAATTTTGTTTCTTTCCAACTGAATTTTCACCTTCCTGAAAACACTGATACATTCTAAAGCAAAACTTTACTGGTGCAGAAAGACTGTTAAGTTTGCTAAGTAGTCTTTTTTTTAATGAAATAGTGACTGTTAGTGAATTCTTATGGAGATGTTTGCAGCCAAGTTTATTACTGTCTACAGTAAGTGTTCCCAGATGCACGCTTAGTAGTAAACTCAAACTGGAAGTCCTGGCTGATTTACCTGACTTTCACCCCTTGCACCAAGGTGAATTTGAGTAACTAATTGCTATCCTGTTCACCATCAGCTAATTTTAGTTTTGTCTAATGCCTTAATTTACAGGGAATTTACTTTGTTTCTAGAATCAAAGAATCATAGAATCATACAGCACAGAAGAGGTCCTTTGACCCATCACATCTGTAATGTCTTGATTAAAATTGCACAACTTAATCCGTAATATTGCAGCCAAGACAGTAAACGAACATTGGTTGCAGTAAGATTCCAGATCCCATCTATATATATTTTATGTATGTGTACTGCTATCATTTGTTTCCCTAGTGTTCCAGCTAATTATTACTGATCAGGCTATAAACATTTATGCTGTGTTGTTATACTGAATAACAAATGAAGCCTCACTCACACATTATGGACCTCTGCGGTCACAAATTATGTTTCAAAAACAATCGCTGTAATTTTCTATTGACTGTTCTCCAGTGAATTCTGCAATTCTGTCAGCATGTTTGTTTACAACAGACCTTTGATTTGGTGCTTATGCTTTCAGGTAGAAAATAATCAATGCAGCCTGGTATCATAAATGTCTGTTTTTGTCACATGCAGTAAAACTTAACTCAGAGCCATTGTGGCCTATGATTTAAGATTCCCCATGGGACCTTTATGGATCCATACATATATTCACCATGAGAGTAAATGGCAGGAAAGAAGGCATCATTTCATTGGTTTTACATTGACAGAATAGCTGACGGCAGTTTAAGAGCAAGCTCTTTGAAGGTGATAATGTAATTTAGCTCTTCTCCACTTGGCTTAGTTTTCTTGATCATTTTGGTCACTTTATGAGCTACTATCTAACTGGATGGGCAGCTAAAAAGGCTTTTCTGAAATCTAGGGTGTATTTTGCAATGTTTACATCTCTGCGTGTTCCAGTGCAGAACACTCATTAAGATAGTCAGTTATGTCAGAAACTAAGCTGGCTTTACAGAATAAATACTATACTCAAGAATTAAATCAACAAAGTTAAATGAGAGGCCAAATGGCCGAAGTGCAAATTTTGTTGAAGATGCATTGAACTTTGGCAGAAATTCCTCATTTAATATTGAGTCAGGAAAAAATTCAAATCTGTTTTGAGCTGTAAATCAAACTAAATAAGAAAAAAAATCTATTTTACTTGTTTGTTGCTTCTATAGCTAAAACATGTTGAATGAGACAGTCCTACATTTATTATCAAACATGTCTTGAGTTATAATATTGGATAGTCCAGGATATCATAACTGGCCTCAGTCTGCTAAGTTTTGCTAACAATATGCTGTTATGAGCACCAAGTGACAGTAAACTATACTAGAAACCTTCCCATCACTAACCCGACCCCAAACATCAAACAGGCTGTTGACATTTAAACAATATTTAACCCTTACATGGGATGGTTTGAGACGATGGAGATAGTAGGGTAGAAAGAGTCTCCCAAACTTATTCTCAACTCCAGACATTTAATGGTCAACTACCCCACTTTCAGTTTACAAATCAGTCAATGAAATCTGTCAGTGGTGCTACATGCTTCTTTTTTACCAAGGTTTTTACTTTTACCAAGGACATCTGGATTTTCAGAAAGTGAAAAGGTTTTATTCATGTCCAAAGTGCCTTTACTGCCTTACTTGTGGAACAAACCCCACAAAACCATCTGCACATGAAGGGACCCTTGTTCAAAGCTGACCCTAACTATGCTACACTGATGCCAAAACTGTAATCTATTTCTGCTTTCAAATCCAATCGGCCATCAGCTGATCAAATTGCCTGGCTAACAGAAGGAAAACCTGTAGAAAACCTTTAAAGGCCTCATCCCCCTATATTTTGGAAGGGATCCAAGAAATCCAAACATCTGTCATTTCCAATTGAAGAATCACCCCTCTGCCTTCCCACACTCTTAAGGGCTGAAGTAAAATTGAGACCTATCAAAGTTGGTTCTTTCCACTTTGTGAGGTATCTTAAGAGAACTAACACCAATGGTAAAACATCCCAGCAAGGATTTAGAGAAAGAAAAAGAGGAAGGGAGAAAATTGTTGGGAAAAATTATTTCATGTTATAAAGAAATAGATAGTTCAGTGTATTGTTTGTGGATCATATTATTTAAGGAACAATAAGGGCAGTTTGGACAAAAGCTTATTTACATTTTTTTTAGATTAGATTACTTACAATGTGGAAACAGGCCCTTCGGCTCAACAAGTCCACACCGCCCCGCCGAAGCGCAACCCACCCATACCCCTACATTTACCCCTTACCTTACACTACGGGCAATTTAGCATGGCCAATTCACCTGACCTGCACATCTTTGGACTGTGGGAGGAAACCGGAGCACCCGGAGGAAACCCACGCAGACACTGGGAGAATGTGCAAACTCCACACAGTCAGTCCCCTGAGCGGGAATTGAACCCGGGTCTCTGGCGCTGTGAGGCAGCAGTGCTAACTGCTGTGCCACCGTGCTGCCCACAAGTAAGGCAGTAAAGGCACTTTGGACATGAATAAAACCCCTTTCTGCAAATGCTAATCCCCAGAGACAAGCAAAAGTCTCCTCATTTGCTGAGGCTAAGGTCGTTCATGCACCACCCAACCTGTCACTCCATAGTAGTGTGCATTGTTCATATTTGTCATATATTGTATAAAGCAGAAAGCGGTTTACACTGAGGTTTTGGTGCGTGAGGCTTGCTTTATGGAGGCCCTGCCTTGTGGTGAACTTGGTTTGCAAGATCGTCTTCGCTAAACAGCTGAAATTTCACAAACAGAGTTTGTTACAAAGAATGTGATGGTGACTCCCTGTTGTCCCATTACTTGATCTAAGGAATGTCTGATGTTTCATTTACAGGAAGGTTGCTCTATAAGAGACTTTGAGAAAGGAGGCAGACAGTAGATGGATTGAACAAGTCATTAAAAATTAGATGCTGCACAAATGATTTCAACGAATGTTTGGGTTTCCATCACACTTCAGTGATTGCAAATGATTCTGCTCAAGAAAGTATGTTACTTTGTAGTTATTGCCTTTTCTAACTGTTTTTTATTTTTGTTTTCATTGATATTTTGCCTGCAAAATAGATTGAGACAGCCCTTCCCAAGGTTTATGTATGCGATATGTTAAATTATCATTGTATCCCTTACAATTTTCTCAGCTTTTCTGTAAGTTCATATGGTAACAGAGAGATTGCAGCTTGATTTCTGAATTTGAAAACAAAATAAACTTTTGGAGAAGCCCTTTATTATTAGATGGTTAAGTAAATTTCAGTCATTCGTCAGGTGGTACTGTGGCTCAGTAGTTAGCACTGCTGCCTCACAGGGACCCGGGTTCAATTCCAGCCTTGGGCAACTCTCTATGCAGAGTTTGAAAATTCTCCCCGTGTCTATGTGGGTTTCCTCCCACAATCCAAAGATGTGCAGGCCAGGTGAATTGACCATGCTAAATTGCCCATAAGTGCGTTAGTCAGAGGGAAACGGGTCTGGATAGGTTACTCTTTAGAGGGTTGGTGTGGACTTGTTGGGCTGAAGGGCCTGTTTCCACACTGTAGGGGATGTAATCTAATCTAATTATACTTTAAAAAAAATTAGTCTAAGAAGATGTTTTTATGTCCATATGTACACGAATTAAAATGTTTGTGTTTGCACATATTATGTGTAACAAATTGCTGCCATACTAATTTCCACCACTATTATTTTGATCACTTCTACACGTGTGCTGAAATCTGCATTGAGTGTTATTGCTTTTCATGACATTTAGCTATTCCTCCCCCTTTATTCAGTCTAAAACTGCTTCCTTCTTGCTGCCAGATTGCACTGTTTTAATAACTAACTCCAAGACGCTCTGCAAAATGTAAATTAAGCAAGAAAATATAATTTTATATTGATCTTCAATAAATCTCCCAACGAGGAAAATCAATTTTTTCTTGCAATTGACTAATGTTGCTCATTGTGTATCCTTGGAGGAGATCCAAGTCCTTGGTCCCATTATGCTGCCTTTCTGTCCAGTCAAAGTAAATCTGGACTTGTGGCTATCATCTACTTACCTTGATAAAAAAAAAGTTTGTGAAAATTGATTTATTCCTTTTATAAACTCAACCAATCCTGATATTATTGGAATGAAAAATAATATTTCCAAACTTACACAATAGTTAGAGATATAGACAGGGTATGTGTAAGATAGACATGGTAAGATGTTTCCACTGTTTGGGAAAGCGAGAACCAGGGAACACAATTTAAAATAAGGGGATGCTAAATATTATTGAGACTGAGATTTTTTTTCATGAAAGGGTTGTGAATCTCTTGAATTCTCTGTGTGGAAGTACAGTGCAAGCTTAGTCTTTGAGTATGTTTAAAACAGAGACTGATCAATTTCTGATGACCAGGGCACAATGGATTATAGGTATAGCATAGCATGTTATGAAGATGTGGGTTACTATACATTTAAAAGAGTTAAATGTTAGCAGAACTACCTGACAGCACCAAGTGTTCTGAACAATGTGTAATATAACATTTGATCGAACAACTTGATTAGCTACTTAGCTGGAGCTGACAAAACAAATTCGAATTAGGCCAATCCATTTAAATTATACCCTGAAAAATACCAAACTGCAATCCAGTTTGAATTTAGTATACTGTCAATCTTAAAAGCCAATAAAAGCCGATGCTTTGGGGATATCCAGACCAGGGAAAATTGGACAGTTGGAAAGAGAACTGCCAGGCCACCAGCATCTGCAGATTGCCTGGAAAAATAGCTCTCTTAAAGGTACCGTTATCGATCAGTAACCTGTGAAACAGAAATCCCCAAAAAGAAGAAAAGAAGACCAAGGAAGATATAAGAGAAGATTCAAACTCTGGCTGGTTTTAAAACATGAAGTTTTTGTAAATCTTAATCAGGAGTTTTACTGGACTAGTATTAGAGAAGGGAAATTAAAAGATAGATGAGAGAAAGAAGTTGTAAATATTTGTTAGTTAATTATTCTCTATTATACTTTAAGAAATAAAGTTGTTAATTTTTTAATTTAAATAGTTTTTGTCCTCTCGAGTTTTCACAGATTACTGCACAGGATAAATCTTTTTTGTGTTGCTGGTTTAAATTAAGCAGGAGGGTTTACCCCATGATATAACACTTTGAGGGTTCATCTGATATTTGAACGATTTAGGGGTTTTGTCCACAATTTTAGCAGTTTGGAACTTGGATTCGGGATTTGAACGGGTTCAGACAGACTTGAATAGATTTGGGGGTACAAAAAATCCCAGCATACTAAAACATACTTGCAGGTTAGTGTCCTAGATTTTTAAATAAGATCTTTAAATATGTAGGTGAGACAATTGTTTAGTTACTTGTGGTTGATTAAATTAAAAGTCAGAGAAGTGGCTGCTAAAATTGTTAAAAGAGGATCTGGGATTTGAAGACAATTCTCAGATTTGCCAGGAAAGTTTAGAAGGAAAGAAAAAGGCCACACTTTCACAATTAGCAACTAAGTAAGATTTGGGTTTAACCAAGGACAAAAGTAAAGCTAAAATTGTCAGGGAGTTACTCAAACACTTAGGTGTGTCAGAGAAACAGACAAGTACAGTAGAGGTAGAAAAACTTAAATTGCAATTGAGGAAATAGAGTTAGAAGATAAAAGAAAAGAGAGAAGGAAGGAAAAAGAGAAAGAGAGAAAGAAGGTTCTTAGTTGAGCAAAAAGAGAGAAAATCTGAACTTGAGAATTTGCGACTTAGTCAGCAAAGTCAAGTTAACAGTATGGAGATTAAAAGAGAAGGTAGCGATATATACAAATATATGTCAAAATTCTGCCATATTTTGATGAGGAGGATGTTGAAGCCTTCTTTATTTCATTTGAAAAATTGGCTAGGCTGATGGAATGCTCACTAACCTCCTATGTAGTCTGAAAGTCCAGGTACATTACATCCACTGGATCTCCCTTGTCCATTTTCAGAGTTACATCCTCAAAAAATTCCAGAAGATTAGTCAAGCATGATTTCCCCTTCAAAAATCAATGCTGACTCTGACCTATCCTGTAACTGCTATCCAGATGTGTCGTAATTTTATCCTTTATAATAGACTCCAGCATCTTTCCCACCACTGAGGTCAGACTAACTGGTCTATAATTTCCTACTGTCTCTCTCCCACCTTTCTTAAAAAGTGGTACAACATTAGCCACCTTCCAATCTGCAGGAACTGATCCTGAATCTATAGAACTCTGGAAAATAATCACCAACGCATCCATGATTTCTAGAGCCACCTCCTTCAGTACCCTAGGATATATCCGTCAGGCCCGGGGGACTTGTCTATCCTCAAGTTGTTCAAAATGTCCAACACATCTTCCTTCCTAACAGGTATCTCTTCT
>NC_057724.1:49260176-49271228 GCF_004010195.1 Chiloscyllium plagiosum
ATAGCTCCATAGTTCCCTTTATTCAACTGAAATATTGTCACTACCGATTGTATCCTCTCCCTTTCAAATTGCAGATTGAAGCTTATTGTATTATGGTCACTACCTCCTAATGGCGCCTTCATTTCAAGGGCCCTGATCAATTCTGGTTCGTTGCACGACACCAGATCCAGAATTGCCTTCTCCCTGGTAGGCTCCAGCACCAGCTGTTCTAAGAATCCATCTCGGAGGCATTCCACAAAGTCTCTTTCTTGAGGTCCAATACCATCCTGATTCTCCCAGTCTACCTGCGTGTTGAAATCCCCCATAACAACTGTAGTAACATCTTTGCGACAGGCCAATTTCAGCTCCTTATTCAACTTACACCCTACATCCAGACTACTGTTTGGGGGCCTGTAGATAACTCCCAAGAGGGTCTTTCTACCCTGAGAATTTCTCAAGCTCTATCCATACTGACTCTGCTTCCCCTGATTCTAGGTCCCCCCGCGCAAGGCACTGAATATCATCCCTTACCAATAGGGCCACGCCAAACCCTCTGCCCGCCAGTCTGTCCTTACGATAGCATGTAAAGCCTTGAATATTTATTTCCCAGGCCCTGTCCACTTGAAGCGATGTCTCAGTTATCCCCACAATATCGTACCTGCCAATTTCCAAAAGAGCCTCAAGCTCATCCATCTTATTTCTAATACTTTGTGCATTCGTATATAGTATTTTTAATTTGTTACTGCCCTCACCCTTCTTATCAACCCCCATTTCATTCAACCTTACAGCATGATCCCTTTTTGAGTTTTCTGCTTCATTGATACCGTTGTCTTTCTTGACTTCCCTTGTTCTAACTTTCCCTTCAATTTCCTTCTTAAACTTCCAGTTTGTCTCCTACCCCCCGCTATTTAGTTTAAACGTAGCTGTGTTGCAGTAGCAAACCTGCCTGCCAGAATGCTGGTCCCCAACCTATTAAGGTGCAAACCGTCTCTTTTGTATAATTTATGCTTACCACTAGGGAAGTTACAGTGAGAGTGATTGACAGAGTGTCATTTCCAGGAATTCAGTCTGTTCTTGGGAATGATTTGGCAGGATCCAAGTTGGGAGTGACACCCTAGGTTGTGGAGAAGCCCAAGAAACTGAAGTGTTAAAACAGAAATATCCTGGTATTTTCCCAGGCTCTATAGTAATCAGATCTCACTATCATATGTTACTGCATGAAGTGGAAAGTAAAGAGAAAGGTGAAGGAGTTGAGATTCAGTTAGTGGACACCGTGTTTGACATAATGGTGCAGGAAAAACCTGAACCGGCAGAGGGTCAGACAGAAGTGTTTAGTCATGTAAGTCTCAGAGACTTGCAACAGCAAGACAAGCCAATAAAAAATATCTATGTGGATGTGTAGTTTGAAATATTCCGGAGGGTTATTATCTGAAAGATAGAATTCTCAGATGGAAATGGAGTCCATGGCAGGTTAGTGCAGAGGAGAAATGGGCCGAAGTGCACCAGATTGTGTTGCCGGTAGCGTACAGACAGGAGGTGTTATGGGTAGCACATGAACTACCTGTAGGAGGTCACCTCTGGGCATGAAAGACTCAGGTGAAGGAACAAAAACATTTTTATTGGCCTGGATGCACAAGAATGTGGTTAACCTTTGCTGTACGTTTCATTCATGCCAAATGGTCGGCAGCCACAAGCAGTAATAAAACCAACACCTTTGTTGCTAATTCCCGCATTTAGATTAGATTACTTAGTGTGGAAACAGGCCCTTCGGCCCAACAAGTCCACACCGCCCTGCCGAAGTGCAACCCACCCATACCCCTACATTTACCCCTTACCTAACACTACGGGCAATTTAGCATGGCCAATTCACCTGACCTGCACATCTTTGGACTGTGGGAGGAAACCGGAGCACCCGGAGGAAACCCACGCAGACACGAGGAGAACGTGCAAACTCCACACAGTCAGTCACCTGAGGCGGGAGCCCACAATCCTCCCAACCTCTTTCCCACCCTCACATTTCCCCATTCTCACTCAACCCAACACTCTCTCGTTTCCCCTGTCATACGTCTTGGTGTGATTCCATCATTCCCTCTCCCTAAATACCCTATCTTCCTCGTTGCATCTCCCTTAGTATCTGGAAATCTTTGACCAACTCACCCCTTAACATTGTAAATTCTAGGAAACACAACCCTGGTTTGCATTATCTCTCCTTGTAAAGTAACCCTCAGGCTCCAGGTATTATCCTTGTGAGATCTGATCCATTCCCTCCAAGGCCAACATATCCTGCCTAGGATTGGATACCCAAAACTGATTGCAGTGTTCTCGGAACAAGCTCAAGGGACTCTTGGTACTCCTAAATGAACATTGCTTTCAACAGTACCCTCCAATTCTTCAAACAATTATAGGCTTAGATTGAAAGAGCTTTAACTGAAGCACTTCAGTAAACTAGGAATTCCCGGTGCCATTTCCTTCACGGTGAGGTGGGAGTTATTGTACCATGAATTTCACTGTTTTGGAAATTGATGAATGGGAGGTGTATAGGAGGAAGGGGTAACTGCATGGGAGGGTGAAGCTTTTCCCTTGTGTGTTTGCTGCCATGGGTTTGAAAATAACTGAAAGCTAGCTAGCTACTGAGTTGTTTCTCGCCTTTAATCATGTTTCCAAACTCTCAAAGCACAATACTGCCCTCATCCCAGGACCTCGGCTGGAGGCAGGAAATCCGGAGAGAATTACATGATCGGCAGCAAGGTGGAGTATGTCTGCAACAACCACCTGGTGCGGGTAGGGCCGAGCGTGAGGCAATGCCTGGAGTCGAGGGAGTGGAGTGGAAGAGAACCCAGCTGCCAACGTAAGTCTTCCTCTTCATCAGTTCTTTAGGTTCATTCAATGAACCATCAGACAGGAGCATCAGCTCACTGCCTCTTTCTATTACCTGTTGTGCAGGTAATGACTGTTGGACTGACAGTTTGCATGGGATTGCATAGTGTTTACAGCACAGGAATTGGCCGCTTGACCCATCCCCTCTGTGCCAGGTTTTATGAGTCATGGAGGCAAGAAGAGGGATTTAATTTATTTGTTACTGTCACATGTACTGAAGTACAGTGCAAGGTTTTGTTTTGTGAGCAGTACAGGCAGATCATAACTTACAGGACATAGAGACCATAGGGTGTTTAGACAAAACAAAGCATACAAGGTTATATCTGCACAGGAGATGCACAAAAGCAACATCAACATTAGACTGGAAATTAGAGAATTGAAGAACCTTTCACGTGAGTTATAATTGACTGTGCAGGTTCCCTCCTGAGAACTAAAAGTGGGAACCAGAACTTGTTTGCCATAATGGATGTGTCTCCCAGATTTCTAGAGGCAATTCCAATTCAGAGTATTGAGGTGAAAAAGGTGGTGGAGGAGTTAGTAGCTTTCTTCACATGGTATGGGCTACCCAGAAAGATTCAGTTGGACCAAGGGTCAAATTTTGCTACTAGGTTGTTTAAGGATGTTATGGATAGCTTAGGTGTACAGCACTTTAAATCCAATGTGTATCATCCTGTATCCCAGGGAGTGTTAGAAAGTTGACACCAGACTTTAAAGACCATGTTGAGAGTATTCTATAAGGATTACCCGAATGATTGGGATAAAGGTATCCCATTTGTGTTGTTTGCCATTAGATTCTGTGTGGATTATTGGAAGGTCAACACCATTTCAAAAATGGATTTATATCCAATTCCTAGATTGGAAGACTATGTCGAGGAAGTCGACCAAGTCACTTACATCACCAAATTGGACTTAATGCATGGTTACTGGCAGATAGCTTTATCAGACACAGCAAAAGAAATTTCTCCGTTTGTAACCCCAAATGGGCTATATCAGTTTAAAGTGATGCCCTTTGGAATGAAGCAACACCCGTCACATTCCAAAGACTCATGAATAGAGTTGTGGCTGGTTAACAAACTATTTGGTTGATGTAGTGACCTGTAGTACATCCTGGAAATATCACATGGTACAGTTGGCAGAGATCTTTGAATGACTACAAGAAGCAAAACTGGTGGTAAGCTTAAATAAAGTGGAATTTGCAAAGGTAGAGGTGAGGTTCTTGGGACATAACACTGGTCATGGAAGGTTGACCCCACAGAATGCAAAGGCGAAGGCCAGTAAGAAATTTCCTCGAAGGAAGAGGTGCTTTGATTCTTAGGACTCAGCAGATTCTATTGGAAGTTTGTTCCAAACTTCAGCAGTGTAGTGGCACTGTTAACTGATTGGCTGAAGAAGAACACAAAGTTTCGGTGGACAGAAGCATGCCAGAAGGCATTCGACCTTTTGAAATCAGTATTAACCACCAAACCAATTCAGCTATACCAAACTTTTCAAAACGTTTTAAAGTCTCCATCGATGCTAGTGATATTGAAGTTGGAGCTGTACTCCTACAGGAAGATGGAGGTGGGATGGAACTGCTAGTTGGTTACTTTTCAAAGAAGATCAACATCCACCAAAGGAAATACTCCAAGGCGGGGGAGGTGTTATGAAGATGTGGTAACCTGCTTTGCTGTCAACTCTAACGCCACTTTGGTGTCACCTGCAAACTTCCTAACCATTCCTCCTATGTTCACATACAAATCATTCTTTTTAATGATGAAAATCAGTGGACCCAACATTGATCCTTGTGGGATACCACTGGTCACAGGCCTTCATTCTGAAAAGAAACCCTCTGTCACCACCCTCTGTCTTCGACGTGATTTTCTTCAAACAGATCCCAAATATCAGGTAAATTGTGGACTTCGGCAAGCATATATAAAATGTTTAACTTTTGTAATGATTCCAGATGTAGAGAGGCTAGATTTTCAATATGTTATCCAAATGAGGTGTAACCTTGTGCACAGGAGAAGGAAAAATGGACCAAATTCTGTATAATTCAGAGCTTGCCAAGTTTGGAGTGTCTTATTTTAGAGTTGATAAAGTGTGGCACTGTGTTATGTGCAGAAGTGCTATGCCCAAAACGTCGACTCTCTTACTCCTTGAAGCTGCATGAACTGCTGTGTCTTTTCCAGTGCCTCAATGTATCAACTCTGACTCTCCAGTATCTGCAGTCCTCACTTTCTCCTATTGTTTTATTTTAGCCTGTTATATATGATTGTGCAGTGTTAAATCAAAATTCCTATGTGTTTGTGTTCATTCATTTCTGTCACATTCTGATTTCCTCACAACTGAATTGAAATTCAGTCAAACCTGGTATCCCAAGTCATTAGATTAGATTAGATTAGATTAGATTAGATTACAGTGTGGAAACAGGCCCTTCGGCCCAACAAGTCCACACCGACCCGCCGAAGCGAAACCCACCCATACCCCTACATTTACCCCTTACCTAACACTACAGGCAATTTAGTGTGGCCAATTAACCTGACCCTGCACATCTTTGGATGGTGGGAGGAAACCGGAGCACCCGGAGGAAACCCACGCAGACACGGGGAGAACGTGCAAACTCCACACAGTCAGTCGCCTGAGGCGGGAATTGAACCCGGGTCTCTGGCGCTGTGAGGCAGCAGTGCTAACCACTGTGCCACCGTGCCGCCCATAAAGTGAAATAATCCATTCTGGGAAATTAATTGTTAGCATTACATAAATACATTTTCATTACATCATTATTGAACACTGAGCAGGCAATCTATTCCACAATGGATCGAGAAGCAGATTGTTTGATGATTGGCTTGCCATAATTTTCCTTGTGCAATAATACCTAAACACTTTGTATTTCTTCTCGAAAATATTGCTCAATTTTTTTGAAAGTGCAGAATTCACCATGGAGCATTGTTTTTACATTGGTCTGTACTGAGAAAGGAAACCTAAAAGATCAGTGCATGTGACTGTTGTCATTGTCGCTGACATGTTTAAAACACTGAACCGAGGATAGATGTTAGGTTTGAAAATCATGTCATGAAAATCATTCGTCTTTTATTTAGGTATTTGATTGTTTTAAATGGCATATTTCTCTTGAAAGCCCACAGGAAATGTAGTTATGTGGTGAGAAGCTTATCTTTGCATTTTTGAGAAAAAATTTTCAAGTTACACTGCCATTATAGCATAGATACAAAATACGCGATGGATTGCCTGTGAACATGAAAGATGGCAGTTTAACTTGGGTAGTAGATACTTAAATATATGACAAAGCTATCATCATACTTTCCTAACCGTATAAATTGGTTACCTGGAGAACACCATTTTGGTCATTTGTTCATTGTAATTGCAGCATTTAGTACCAGTCTGAATGAGGTTAGTATGCAGCTTAATAGTTTTTCAACCATCCATCAATAACTGCAGTGCAAATGGAGCCTCAACTTAATAGAACTAATTTTAACAACAAAAGCCTTTCTCTTTAAAAAAAAACAAAATTTGGTCAGAGTTACCTAAAAGATACCTTGATAATATAAAACAAAGATGCTGGTAATCTGAAAACATCCCCACATATGCTGCCAGATCTGCTGAATTTCTCTCTCACTTTCTGTTTCTGATTGTTTCACATATGTAGATGACTTTGGGTGAACTTCCATTGTGCTTATTTTTTCTCAATGCTTGATTCAAATGTCTGTTTTTACATTGCAATTTACACGACCCACAGCAGTCTCAATGTGGACATGTTTCATCAGATGGCTTTTAAGCGTTCAACACTGACAAAGTAGGTTTAAGAAAACATTTTTTCAGGAAAAGTTAAAATAGAAAATGAAAAGCACTCTCTTAGAAATAAAGCTCTTGAATTTGACCAATCAGGGACAGTCAATGGGTTGAAAGAGATCCACATCAGATAGACTTGAATGTTAACAACATATATGTAGAAAATTGTGTGTTTTCAGAAATGACCAAAAGGCAATTTATAGATAAGAAATAGAAGGGGACCAATAAAGCCTTCTGGTCTTCAGAGGGAACAGTGTGGGTGCAGGGAAAGGGATCATTACTTTGGCTGCAATTAGATAACAAAGGAACGAGATAAAGGCAGTTCCTTTGGCTTGACAACAGTGGAGTACGATGATGTCGACCTTTTTGAGAAAAAATAATGCGGAATCCTTCACCTTGTTAGTGATAAAAATCATTTTTGACTTTGAGAGCTGTTTAGCGGCAGTGCAGAAATCTGGGACAAATTTGGACTGTGCAAACATATTCAAGGAGTTTGTCTTGGAAAAAGTGCTTGGAGATTTGGGAGTAGTTTTCAAGGTCAGATGGGTCAAACTTCAAGAGAGGTGCAGCATCTCAGGCCAGAGATCCTTCAACAATAATATTTAGCATAATGGAAGGAAGAAAAGTTGTGTTTTACACAGGTTGATGGGGATAAACTTAAAGTAAAAGGAGGTGGATCTCATGGACAAGGTGAGCTTTCAGGGCAGTTTAAAGAGAAAGAGAAAAGTGTAGGCTTAGGATTAAGATGGCATGAGCTTTGTGAAGTGAATGGCACTTGATAGACTAACAGGAAGGAGTGGAGTAAGTTGAAAAGATCATCTCAATCTTAATGTCAAAACCTATGGACTCCTTGCCATTAATTTTGGAGGTGTAAGTGGAGGAACCTGGGGAGAGATATTAGAAAAGTATACAGTTTGCTGTGGAACAGGGAAACCAGAGTTTATTATTCTACTGCAGGCTCATACTGGACTAGTCAACAGTCCAATACAAAATAACTAGCATCTCAGTTAGCTTAACAAGCTCTTGAGCTGTATCACTACCTTTCAGATCTACTGGGGATAGAACTTTTCAGTAATTTGCACTTCTGGAGAACAAATATTTTGAAAAATATACTATCAGTAACTGTGGCTACTTGAACAATGTAAACTTGCTAAAATGCACTTAATAATTGAACAACGATCCTCTTACTGTGTGGCAACTCAGCACACACTCAATATTTAACAGAGGTCTGGAAGAGCACAATCTTTATTCATTTGGCTCCAGTCCAGAAACTAGATTGAAGGCAATATTTGCGAATGACAATAAATGTGCAAAATAAAAACTAAGGTAATTGAAATATACAAGATATTAAATGCTATAGATGAAATGAACCGCAAATACATCCAGAAAGTGGGAGTAGAGTATAGAAATGTACTGTGGTGTCATGGATACTAGTTCAAAGGATGGTAAAAGCTTGCACTAAACTCTCATGTGGGCAATAGTAATAAACAAAGATTTAGAACATTGCCGGATGCCAATTGTGGGAATTATGGAATGATAGCAGTGATATTAAGAGAGTCATAAAGGTGTACAGCAGGAAAACAGATCCTTTGGTCCAACTCACTTGTGCTGACCAGATATCTTAACTTAACCTAGTCCTATCTGCCATTTGTTATCCCATATCCCTCTAAACCCTTCCTATTCATATACCCATCCAGATGTCTTTTAAATATTGTAGTTCAACCAGCCTCCACCACTTCCTCTGGCAGTTCATTCCATACATGCACCACCCTCTGTGTGAAAAAGATGCCCCTTAAGGCTCTTTTAAATCCTTCCCTTCTCACATTATGTCTATGCCCTCTAATTCTGGACTTTCCTACCCTGAGGAAAAGACCTTAGCTATTCACCCTTTCCATGCCCCTCATGATTTCATAAACTTCTTTAATGGGTTGAAAGACTCTTCCATGTTTATGACTTTTTCTTTGGGTAACCTGACTTGTGAAGGAATTAAATTTGATAGCACTTGAAGGAGCGATATGGATTACAATGTCAGATTAATTTGTGTCTGTTTCTTGGGAGGCACGCCCAGTGCCAACATTCTAACACCTACTCAATTCAAATCCTTTGTGGTCCAACCAGTGCAACTCATGATATTGGTGAGCTGGGCAGATCTGCAGGGCTGGGAACTGTGTCTTATTTTGAGAAGTTCACAGCACTGAAATCAACCTGTAACTTTAAATGTTGAATTGCAGTGTGCCAGGTGTATATGCTATCGGGCAAGGAGTGACTTTGACCAGGAAACATTGGGAATCAAAACAACTTTTGATACTGTGGAGCTTAACTTTATGCAAAATGCACAAGATACTTTGGAGGAAATTGAGGTGATGTTCTGAATCTGTAACGTGGGTCGTCAATTGCTTTCTAGCCAGCAGTTGAGACATCCAATGTTCCAACAAGATTCTGTCCAATGCCTCTTCAAATTACACATCCTACCACTTACATCTGTAGTCTTAAATATTCCTCAATATACAAGATCCCTTCATTCACTTTCCAAAAATGTATCCCATTCAGAATTCTTACATTAATTCATAGCTGCACTTTCCATTCAGACTCTTAGCACATTGCAAGCAACATACAGTTAATTTGGAAACAATGCATGTTTCGTTATTGCGAATTGGCTATAACACGATTCTCAAATAGGGGATGCTGTTTGTAAAGTGCAACCTTTTAAAACATGTCTTGACTATCACGTGATTGCATTGTCAACACTTAAAGTGTTATTTTTATTTTTATATAGTGCAGGGTCATACAAGAACACAACCAACATCTTATAGAAGAACTATCTGCGCTCACATCTAACATATTGTGTATACTGTTAATTATTCATTACTGAACGGTGGAGGTGATCTATATGGACTTCAGTAAGGCATTCAACAAGGTCCCCATTGGGAGACTGGTTAACAAGGTTAGATTCCATGGAATACAGGGAGAACTAGCCATTTGGATACAGAACTGGCTGAAAGGTAGAAGATAGAGGGTGGTGGTGGAGGGTTGTTTTTCAGACTAGAAGCCAGTGGAGTGTCACAAGGATTGGTGCTGGGTCCACTACTTTTCATCAGTTATATAAATGATTTGGATGTGATTGGTATAGTTAGTAAGTTTACAGATGACACCAAAATTGGAGGAGAGGTGGACAGTGAAGAAGGTTACCTCAGAATACAACGAGATCTTAATCAGATGGGCCAATGGGCTGAGGAGTGGCAGATGGAATTTAATTTAGATAGATGCAAGGTGCTGCATTTTGGGAAAGCAAATCTTAGTCAGAATTATACACGAAATGGAAAGGTCCTGGAGAGTTTTGCTGAACAAAGAGACCTTGGAGTTCAGGCTCATAGCTCCTTGAAAGTGGAGTCACAGGTAGATAGATAGTGAATAAGGCATTTAGCATGCTTTCCTTTATTGGTCAGAGCATTGAGTAGAGGAGATGGGGGGTCATGTTGCGGCTGTACAGGACATTGGTTAGGCCACTGTTGGAATATTGCATGCAGTTCTGGTCTCCTTCCTATCGGGAAGATGTTGTGAAACTTGAAAGGGTTCAGAAAAGACTTACAAGGATGTTGCCAGGGTTGGAGGATCTGAGCTATAGGGAGAGGCTGAACAGGCTGGAGCTGTTTTCCCCTGAGTGTCAAAGGCAGAGTTGTGACCTTATAGAGGTCTATAAAATCATGAAGGGCATGGATAGGATAAATAGACAAGGACTTTTCCCTGGAGTCGGGGAGTCCAGAACTAGAGGTCATAGGTTTATGGTGAGAGGGGAAAGATATAAAAGGGACCTAAGGTGCACCTTTTTCACACAGAGTGGTGCATTTATGGAATGAGTTGCCAGAGGAAGTGGTGGAGGCTGGTCTAATTGCAACATTTAAAAGGCATCTTGATGAGTATATGAATAGAAAGGGTGAGAGGGATATTGGCCAAGAGCTGGCAAATGGGACTAGATTAGGTTGGGATATCTGGTTGGCATGGGACGAGTTGGACAGATGGGTCTGTTTCCATGCTGTACATCTCCATGACACCACTGACCATATCGCACAAAAACTTTGCATGATGCTTACTGGTAGATTTCCTTTTTTTCCCTTCAGGCAATGATAGATAAGCTGCAGAACTGGGCAGAAAGGTGGCAAATGGAGTTCAATGTAGCTAAGTGTGAGGTGATTCACTTTGGTAAGAGTTACAAAAAGATGGGGTACTGGGCTAATGATCGGATACTTGGTAGTGTGGATGAGCAGAAAGATCTTGGTGTCCATGTACACAAATCTTTGAAAGTTGCCACCCAGGTAAATAGTGCAGTGAGGAAGGCATATGGCGTACTGGCTTTTACTGGTAGAGGAATTGAGTTCCGGAGTACTAAGGTCATGTTGCAGTTGTATAAGA
>NC_057724.1:49271242-49274012 GCF_004010195.1 Chiloscyllium plagiosum
CGTATGGAGTCAGCTATTATGAGGGGGCATAGCTTTAAATTAAGGGGGGGGGGGTAGGTATAGGACAGATGGTACGGGTATGTTCTTTACTCAGCGAGTCGTGAGTTCATGGACTGCCCTGCCAGTAGCAGTGGTGGACTCTCCCTCTTTATGGGCATTTAAGCGGGCATTGGATAGGCATATGGAGGATAGTGGGCTCGTGTAGGTTAGGTGGGCTTGGATCGGCGCAACATCGAGGGCCGAAGGGCCTGTACTGCGCTGTATTCTTCTATGTTCTATGTTCTATGGGGGAGGGCAGGGTTCAAGTGAAGATTACTGGCATTCCTGCATTTCCCACTCCCTACAGAGTTGACCATTATTGGGAGGATCAGTGTTAAGCCCAGAGATGACACTCAAAACAAATTCAAGCATAACTGTCCCCTCATATCTAACCATCCTTCTGCTATCACCTCTCTCCCTTACTGTGCACTCTTCCTGTTTTACTGCAGTTGTGTTGACATCATTGGCAAATATCCATATTGTGTCACTATTTGTTTTACTCGTGTCAGCTCAGCCAGGCATGACTGCTGAAGTGGTCACCATGAAATGAAATATTTTAAATGTAAATAATCTAATCATAGATCTTAAAGATTTGAAATGATGAGGTAGTCAATTTTCCTTTGACAGTTTAGTCCATTGTCAGATTGTTCTTCGGCAGAAAGATTGATGATAAACTCTCTTTGAGACAAATTGTCTTTGCAGTTTCTTTAGCATTATGATCCCAGGTAATGCTACTACTGGAAAAATCTGAACTCAGACCTGACAGATAATATGTTTAGTTTTATTTTTGCTTAACTAGTTAACATGATGCTTAGTTACTGAAATACATTTACATGAGGCTGCAGATGTTTTTTCAACATCAGAACATAAATCTTTTATGCAAACGAATGAAACAAACATTATATAATGATCATGAATATTTTAGCACAAATATTAAAACAAAATTTAAACCTACTCTGCATCTCTATCCAGAGATTCACTTCCACATAAATGAGACTCGAATCACAATTTTTGTATTTTCAACTTCTTGACTCCTTCAAATTTCTCTTGGTTTGGGCTAAAGAGACAAATTTATGATTCTTCTGATTCTGATGGCACGAATCTTTTACATTTCTAATGGTCTAAACTTTTTCCATTATAACAACCTAAAGAGTTCTATTCTGATCTCTCCTGGCTTTGTGCAAACCAGAACAAACATAACTATTGCAGTGATTGATTACCTCTGAATGGAACTGAACTGAACAAAGAACCAGCAGGAGATAAACTGAAACTTACTTCTGAACTCAACTCTTAATTCTTCTCAGTTGAACTCTGGGCTTTCTGCTCTGAAGTCAAAAGAAAACTAATGGCTTTGTACTGCCTGTCAAGAACACCAAAGCTGAAATATATTTTCCCCTAGCATTCCAGGGTTTCTCCCAAGCACTTGGTTGCTGTCACATGTCTTTGAGTAATTGGAGTATATAGGTCACTGTTCCAGAATGACTTACTGATCATAATTTGAGACATCTGTATCCATTTGACTCTATAAACTCCAAAAGCGATTATGACATATTTTTCCAGATTTTCCATTATATTTTTCAAAGCCAGAGGATAACTGGCTCTTGTTTCCATCAATTTCTACCAATCTATTCCATATTTTTTGAAACACTATTAGTCTATTTGTCTTCCTCCTTTTGCTATAGTGCTTTTCATTCCAAATTGTATTATTTGAGGATTTTTAAAAAAAATTGGCATGATCTCTGTCATTAGTACTGACAGTTTCCTGGGAAGGAAAAGAAACATGTTCTCTATCTTCTCATCTTCCAAATTACTTCAAAACCAACTATCATACTTAAATGTTATATGCTCACTATCTTTGATGTACTCTGAATTATGCTGGTTGAAAAGTCGTCCCAAAATTAAATGAGGAATCCTGTTCATTGACGACCTTAAATTAAATTGCTTTTGTAGCTCTTGATTTCCCTTACTGTGACTGTGCCACATGGTGCCTGCTTGCATTTGATATGCACTGTAAGTACTTCTCACATCTTAGATCTATAAAACTGTGCTGAGTTTTGTAAAGATTTCCCTTACCAGGGATTTTAAAGTTCCTCCTGGAACCACCATAGACCAATCGCTCTATGGCTGAATGTTGGCTCGGTATTGGCATTTGTGCAATCTGTTACTATCTTGGTGTGATTAAAGTATCAACTACAGGGTGTTCTAAGCACATGTGTGCTGCGCGCAGGTCTTAGCAGATCTGCAATGTTTTTACCATTGACAATATTTTCAGTCTTGGTGTATCGTGACATGAGGTTCTCTTCTGTTGGGTTATTAGAGCTGTCTCTGATTAATTTTCCAAACATCCAGTATTGTCGGAGGCATCTTAATGGAATCAGCACCACTTGCCATATGTGGTATGAGTTCATATACTAATGCTCGTTATGAGGTCAATAGTCTGTTGTCATTGTCTTTCAAGGTAGGGATAAGACCATAAGACCATAAGACATAGGAGTGGAAGTAAGGCCATTCGGCCCATCGAGTCCACTCTGCCATTCAATCGTGGCTGATGGGCATTTCAACTCCACTTACCCGCATTCTCCCCATAGCCCTTAATTCCTTGTGACATCAAGAATTTATCAATTTCTGCCTTGAAGACATTTAGCGTCCCAGCCTCCACTGCACTCTGTGGCAATGAATTCCACAGGCCCACCACTCTCTGGCTGAAGAAATGTCTCTGCATTTCTGTTCT
>NC_057724.1:49274082-49363006 GCF_004010195.1 Chiloscyllium plagiosum
TGGTGCCTAACCAGAGCTTTATAAAGTCTCAGTAGCACAACAGTGCTTTTATATTCCAACCCTCTTGAGATAATTGACAACATTGCATTCGCTTTCTTAATCACGGACTCAACCTGCATGTTTACCTTTAGAGAATCCTCAACTAGCACTCCCGGATCCCTCTGTACTTTGGCTTTACAAATTTTCTCACCGTTTAGAAAGTAACCCATGCTTCTATTCTTTTTTCCAAAGTGCAAGATCTCACATTTGCTTACATTGAATTCCATCAGCCATTTCCTGGACCACTCCTCCAAACAGTCTAGATCCTTCTGCAGCCTCCCCACTTCCTCAGGACTACCTGCCTGTCCACTCAACTTTGTATCATCGGCAAACTTCGCTAGAATGCCCACAGTCCCTTCATATCATTAATATATAATGTGAACAGCTGCGGCCCCAACACTGAACCCTGTGGGACACCACTTGTCACTGGCTGCCATTCCAAAAAAGAACCTTTTATTCCAACTCTCTGCCTTCTGTCAGACAGCCAATCCTCAATCCATACCAGTAGCTCACCTCGAACACCATGGGCCCTCACCTTGCTCAGCAGCCTCCCGTGTGGCAACCTATCAAAGGCCTTTTGGAAGTCTAGGTAGACCATATCCACTGGGTTTTCCCAGTCTAACCTACTGTCACTTCTTCAAAGAACTCCAACAGGTTTGTCAGGCATGACCTCCCCTTACTAAATCCATGTTGACTTGTTCTAATCCAACCCTGCTCTTCCAAGAATTTAGAAACCTCATCCTTAATGATGGATTCTAGAATTTTACCAACAACCGAGGTTAGGCTGATTGGCCTATAATTTTCCATCTTTTGCCTTGATCCTTTCTTGAACAAGAGGGTTACAACAGCGATCTTCCAATCATCCAGGACTTTACCCGACTCCAGTGACGTTTGAAAGATCTCAACCAACGCCTCTGCTATTTCCTCAGACACCTCCCTCAGAACTCTAGGATGTAACATATCAGGACCAGGAGATTTATCAATTTTAAGACCTTTTAGCTTTTCTAGCACTTTCTCTTTTGTAATGGATCTATAGGTTCTACTCAGCTCAGTGTGGTAAAGGAAAACTACGTCATTCCAACAGGCAGCAGGTCTTGTCTTCAACAAGATAACATCTAGATCCACAGCAAACACAGATTTGATAAAGTTAAAAATCACACAACACCAGGTTATAGTCCAACAGGTTTAATTGGAAGCACACTAGCTTTCGGACCATCCTTCATCAGGTGATAGGAGCGACGCTCCAAAAGCTAGCGTGCTTCCAATTAAACCTGTTGGACAATAACCTGGTGTTGTGTGATTTTTAACTTTGTACACCCCAGTCCAACACCGACCTCTCCAAATCATGACAGATTTGATAGACATTGTTTCAGAGATGATGGCAAAGTTTTAGTGGGTAGGCCTTGCCTCTTTGCAACCCTCAATAGATCTGTCATAAAGCCCAACATCATCATAGTGATTTGTGCTTGGGTAATTCTCAGTATGAACACTTTCAGACCTTTATATTCTCAGATAAAATCATTTCCCCTTATTCTTTACTGAAAGTGTTTCCTCTCCCTCTTCTGAAATATTCCTCTCCCATTCTCTATTGATTTCAGTTTTGGTATTTCCTGAATCAGAATAAAATTATATCTTCTTATTCCACACATGAAAAATCTGAAGTTATGAGTAGACATACCAGATAAATTAAGTCTTCATAAATGAATCATTGTAAGTGACATGCATTGTTTTTATTACATGTGCCTTCCTTTAAGTTATGTTATTTGAGTGTTAATTAATTGTTCACACCATTCTTATTGCTCTGGTGAAGATTGATTAAATGCCTGTGGAGGTTAATGTGCATGTACTGTGCCATTTTTCAACATTCATACCTTATGGTCAAAATGGTAAAGTCACCATAGTCAGGACAGACTATAGGCTGCTCTGTAACGATAAACAAAATACACACAGATTGCTTCCTTGTAATTTACTTCTGCTTCCCTGGAGACTTCTAATTTTTTTTCAAGAGCTTCTATCATGTCAAACTTTATTTGCAATTCAATCCATGGTAAATGGAACCCAAACACCAGACTGACAAAAACTGTCAGAATATCAGACGCGATAGTAATTGAAAGCAGCAAGAGAGCTTACTTAACATTGTGCTCATCTAAGTATATTCAATTAAAGCCACATGCATTACTATTTTCCTGACTTTGCTTAATGGAGTTCAAGTCAAGATAAAAGTTGAATGAAAATATTATAAATAAGTTTTCAAGTATTTTTAATATATTAAATTGATGGTGAATAAGCACCATTGAAATTGTTTGAAATATAACATAGAGAAACACATGTAAATTTATTTTGTGAGGTAATGTTAGTTGCAAGATATTCAAATGTTTTGACTTTATGGCAAGATTAATTTAATGGTGAAATATTCATTATTGAAGTTTAAGTCATTCACCACAAACACTTCAAACGATTTTAATCAGTATCCCTTCTAATTTCTATTTTGCTGTCTGTGGATTGTTCATATTAGTGCCATGACCTTGTTATTTCATGGTCACAGACATGCAGTATCTTCAGTGGAAGATAGCAGTGTGCAAGTAGCAAATGGCCTGAGCAGTATTGTTTGGGTAACTGCTTGGCAATACACATGCAGCTAAAAGGGAACCTTACTGTTTGCAAAAAATATTCAGAGACACTGTGAAACCAATTCAGGAATAAAACTATTTTTGGTCTGGTTGGATGCAATGAGGCAGGATTAATCAATTTTATCACAGTAAAAGATCAACTTGGAACTAGTGATCTTAATACAATGGAATTCCACATTAGGTTTGAAAACAGCATACTCTAACCACAAGCAAAAAATGTTAAACTGAAGAAAAAAGTCCAATTATATTAGTCAAGACGGGAAGGTTGGCTAAGATTGTTTGTGTAAATAGACTAAATAAATAAACAGTGGAACACATTGAACAGAGGATTCAAAATATTTAAAAATAATACGTTTCATTGAAAAATAAAAATGCAGAGAGAAAAACTTTCTTTGGCTGATTAAGGTAGAGAATTAAACAAAAAGAAGAGGTTTACAATGATGCAATAAGTCAAAATCTGTGGTGATGGAAAAGCTTCTGCCCAAAACATTGACTCTCTGCTCCTCGGATGCTGCCTGATCGGTTATGCTTTTTCTAATGTCACGCTTCGTTGACTCTGATCTCCAGCATCTGCAGTCCTCACTTTCTCTCAATGCTGCAAATAATAATGGTAAGTCTGAGTATCTGAAATATTTCAGAAAAGAGTCACCAAAAAAGTTGATGGAAAGGGAGAAAATGGAATATCAGTGTTAGGTAGATAGGAAAGAAAAATTCTTAAAAGTGTTTTCATTAGTATGTTAAAAAAAGAGAATGGCTAAAACAATCATTGTTCCTTCGAAGCAGAAGCACATTTTGATAGGGAATGATAAAATGGCAGAGAACCTTGTGCTGGGGTTTACAGTAGTAAATGCAAGTTTTACACTAGAAATTTAGGGTAAAATTGAAAGTAATCAAAATGAGGAAATTAAGGTAATCAATTTCAGCAGAGAAAACTAATTGGAGAAATTCAAGGAACTAAAATCTAACAAACTCCCAAGAGTCAATGGCCTTCACCATAGGATTTTAAAATATATAGTTGCAAAGATGATGGATATGCTGTGAGTTTCCAAACTTCACTAGGTTCCAGAATGGTTCCAGCAGATTGGATATTTGTAAATATGACATTGCCATTTGAAGAAGATGGTTGAAAGCAGCAGGCTACTTCACCTAGTGTTAGTGATCAAGAAAATGCTAGATTCTGTTATTAAGGAAGTCTTAACTGTACATTTAGAAAAGTATAGTATGAACAGAATGAGTAAATATGAGTTTAATGAACGAAAAGTCCTGTTTGAAAAACTTAGTTACATTTTTTTGCGAACAATAACAATTAGAGTAGTTAAAGGGGCACTCAAATGTTGTTCACTTGACTTTCCAGAAGGCATTCAATACGGTGCTTTACAAAATATTGTGCACAAGATAAGGCTTCATGGAATTACAGTGACATATTAAAGTGCTATGCTATCACTTAATAGACAGGAAACATTGAGCAAGGATAAATGAGGCATTTTCAAGTTGGCAAGCTTTAACCAGCAAAGAACTGGATCTCACTGTTGGGGGGTCTCAGCTATTTGCAATGTATAATATTGATTTGGACAAATAGACAAATAAATGTGCTTCCATTGGCTGATGATAAATTGTCCGGTCAGAATACAAGCTGTGAAGGAGGACACAAAGATGTTGCAAAGAGATACTGAGAGTTAAATGAGTGTAACATGAGGTCTTCAGTGTGGGAGAGTGTGTGGTTATTCACTTAGAAATATAAAAACACAGAAAATTGGGGAAGGGGTACACCATTGGGCCTTCAAACTTGCAATGGTTGATTATCTAATTCAGTGGCATGTTCCTACTTTGTGCCCATACCCTTTAATCCAAATAGCCTTAACAAGTATATCTAAATCCTTCTTAAAAGCATTCAATGTTTTGGCCTCAACTACTTTCTGTGGCAGAGAATTCCATAGGTTCACTGCTCTCTAGGTGAAGAAATTTTTCATATTTCAGTCCAAATGGCCCAACCTGTATCCTTAAACTGTGACCCCTAGTTCTGGACTCTGAGTCATCAGGAACATTCTTCCTGCATTTATCCTGTCCAGTCCTGTTCGAATTTTATCAATACCTACGAGATCCCTTCCTCATTCTTCTGAACTTCAGTGAATGTAGTCCTAACTAATCCAGTCTTTTTTTCATATATCTGTCTGGTAAAGCCTTTTCAAACTCCACCCCCTCCCCCACTCCCCACATAGTCAGAACAACCATCGCCAGATAAGGAGACTAAAACTGCTGTACTCCAGGTGTGGTCTCACCAAGGTCCTGTGCAATTAAAGCAAGATATCCCTCTTTCTGTGCTCAAATCCTCGTGCTATGAAGACCTACATACCATGTGGCTTCTTCACTGCCTGCAGCATTTGCATGCTTACTTTCAGTGACTCTTTGTACGAGGATACCCAAGTCTCAATTTGTCTCTTCCTTTCTTAATTGATTACCATTCAGATAATACTCAACCTTTATTGTGCTGAACACTATGTTTGTAACTGATCATCATTTAATGTTTGTATGTGTCTCCACTCAGATGGTCACCAATCTGGGGGACATAGAGGGAGATGTCAACTTTGTGGGCACTTTCTTGAATATAACATTGAGAAAATTGACTGAGATTATGTTGCACAGGAAAAAGCTCTCTTTTGTGAAGTTAATGACCAGTAATAATGTTTTAGAGTCTGAGATTTTGATTATTATTATCTACCTAAATTATGCCCATAGACAAATCAGTTCTTGGGTAACAGTATTCTGCAGTGTGTGTGGCTGGAAAAGATGTTCATACTCCTAACTATTCTAGCTCAAAGGAGATGCAGATGTGATTCAACCCCTGGCTGAGGGGCTGTCAAGAGTTGGTACACATTCTTGAGCGTGCAATTCTAACCTGCCGATGGGGCAACAGTTATGGACGTTCCTTAATATTGGGTGAATCTCATGTTTCTGAGATTATCAAATGACTACTTTATATTTTGCTTAGTTTTCATGAAGTGTCACTGCTGTTTGTTTTTTCCCTAGTGGTGCATGGATTTGAACCATTAATATTTGATGACCAATCATTCTGTTTAACTGTTATTAATTTGTCCAACCCTTCAAGTTCACTGTGGGAAATCATGAAACTGAACCACCATATTTATTATTTTTAAAAATAAATCCCTGCACATTTAATCTTGAATATGCCAAAGCAAACATTTAAAAAATTGTAAATAAATGGAGTATGTGTTAATCAGCACGTTCGACAGATGATCTTAATTCATTTGATTCATGCAGATTTCCTTTGAAGGTGTATCTTTCATCTCTCTCTCTTTTGGCTTTTTGATCATGTAAAATGAAGTCACTTTGACTAAGATAATTCTATTCCAATATATTTTCTTTTGAGCTTTTATTTCTTAACATGAAGGTAATGAACTCTGATGAAAATACTGTGATAAAGTAAACTTAAATGGGAATATGAGTTTCAAAGAGCTTGCATTCTGAAAAGCACAGGTCAGATAAGAAAGTTTGCACAGCCTAGTTTTATTTTGAACAGAAAGCACATATACACCTTTTTCTCAATACTACTTTTACCGAGGAAACCTTCATTAATTAATGCTCAACTTTGAAACTCCTGTAATTGAAGAAAAATGAATGGCCGGTCTATATGTGGAAGTGATATGTGGCACAAGTATCCTGTTAATAAAAGGTGATGATCAACTAGGAGAAAGTGAGGACTGCAGATGCTGGAGACCAGAGTTGAAAAATGTGGTGCTGGAAAAAGGTGATCACAGGATATCGATTCTAACAAGAATGGAGGTAAATACAACAAACAGTACAACTGAAGGGTGATCTTATCAGGGAAACTTTCTTTGTACTCTCAATTTCATTTCTTCTGTGTTCCAGTCCTCCTCTCACTCTCATTCTTCTTGTTACTGGTCTCCTTTTCTCTCTCTTTCATTTTTATTTCTGCCTCTGAAAATGTAATCAACAAACTTAATATTTGAAATACATTAAGCCTAAAGAAACAGTAGTACATTTGTATGCTGAGAAAGAGCCAGGAATTTTAACTACGTTAAAAACTACGTTTAATATTCTCACTGTCAAGGCAACATGTGGATACTCTATCGTGATGCCTCACTTTTGAGAAATGAACTTATAAATTTGCCTTAAATTACGTTTAAAAAAAAAAGTTGTTTTTCCTTTCATAAAGGGCAAAAGACCTTTAGTGGGCGGCATGGTGGCACAGTGGTTAGCACTGCTGCCTCACAGTGCCAGAGACCCGGGTTCAATTCCTGCCTCAGGCGACTGACAGTGTGGAGTTTGTACATTCTCCCCATGTCTGCGTGGGGTGCTCCGGTTTCCTCCCACAGTCCAAAAATGTGCAGGTTAGGTGAATTGGCCATGCTAAATTGCCTGTAGTTGTTCGGTAAAGGGGTAAATGTAGGGGAATGGGTCTGGGTGGGTTGCGCTTCAGTGGGTCGGTGTGAACTTGTAAGTAATCTAATCTAAAAAAAAGCTATATACCTTCACCATCAGAAAGCTCAGGACAGTGTTAATTCTACTTTTCAGCTCAGCAAGCAAACTTCCATACAGAACCTCAACTTGAGCTACAAATCCTCTTAAAACTCTCTTCAACTGTACACTCAAAAACAAACTATTACATTCTTGCAATTAAAAGTAATGTTTCACTCTGTCAGTGGTCAGAAAAGGCTGATTAATGCTTGATTATTTCTTTTCTTGTCCCTTACTTATCACATTGGGACTAAGCTCACAGTCAGCTGAACAAGTTTCATTCATAAAATAATCAAATGAAGAATATGAGATTCCAATTCTCACGTCTGTGAGAGTTTTTTGTTATAATTTTAATTGGCTTCTTCGTGGAATTTCACAAAGTACAGGATGTATATTGTTTCATTCTCAGAGGCCCATCTACAATCCTTCCTCGATCTTACTCCAAGTACTAATTTCCTTTCCTTATATCCATTTTTGTTCTATATCTTTCCTTTATTCATTCAGTTTCTGCATCTGACTGTCTTTCGTTTGTAGGTTTACCCTTTTGCACTAAGAACAGCAGCTGCACGCTGTCTTTACAGAATAGGAATCTCAGTGCCTCTGCTTCCTAAAGAAAGTTTTTTTTTAGATGTTTGTGCAGAGAAACTATGGAATCATAGAGTCATACAGCACGGAAACTGACCTTTCAGTCCAACTCATTTATGCCGACCAAGTTTCCAAAAGTAAACTAGTCCCACTTGCCTGCATTTGGCCCATATCCCTCTAAACTCTTTCTATGCATATACTTATACAAATGTCTTTTAAATGTTGTAACTGTACCCACAACTATCACTTCCTCTGGTAGTTTATTCCTCATATGAACCACTGTCTCTGTGAAAGGTTCTCCTTCAGGTCTCTTTTAATTTTTTTTCTCTCACCTTAAAAATAAGCCCCTCATTCTGAATTCACCTACTTGGGGAAAAGGCCTTTGCTATTCATATAATCTATGCTCCTCATGATTTTATAAACCTCTATAAGGTTACCCCACAACATGCTGTGCTCCAATGAAAATGTCACAGCCTATCCAGCCTCTCCTTATAACTCAAACCCTCCAGTGCTGGCAACATCCTGGTAAATCATTGGTAAGATTTAGAAGCTGAGAAGATGTGAATTAATATGTTTTACTGTAAAGAGAAGGCATTGTAACTGAAGACATGGAGAGGCAGGAAGAAGATTTCGACAAGATTGTTTTCAGTTTACAGGATAACAGCCAGAATAATCTCTGGCTACAAAGTCTCCTCTGTCACTGTCTATCACAGTAGTGCAGCTATTCTTGGCTGACTCCCTTGCTGCATTTGTGAGCTGTTCCCTTTCACATATTCCATGATGATGCCTTCACATAGGGCAACATCATGAACAATGTAACACGAATAAAAGGTATAGTCACCATAGTCTTACCAGGCCAGAGGGCTGCTCTCTCATTATAGAGAGACATCTGGTGGTAGTTTAACTAGAGGGTCACCATAACTCGACCAAGTAGAGAGGTTGTGAAGGAGAGCTTTTCATGGTAAACGCAGCTGGGCGGGAACTGAATCCATGCTGATGGTGTTACTGTGTGTTGCAAATCCAGCTGTTCAACCAACTGATCTAACTGATCTCCAACAAAAATAATCTTCCACTGAATCACAGCATCCTGATGTGTCAAAGTTGATCAGAGTTAAATCTTGAACCATGATTTTGGCAGGGGTTGAATGCTCTTATTCTTTCAGCTAGCAACAAGATTCCACAATCCGCTGGTGAGTCAAAATATCTCCAGATGTGAATCAAGAGGCAGTATATACTAATCAGTCTGCACCTTCAAGGCTCCCTTTTGATCTCTCAGCTAATTGCAGCTTTATATGCATACACTTCTGTTCTTTCTCCAGAAAATATATTTAAAGGAATTCATGGTGTGTGTGTGTGTGTGTGTGTAGGGGGTGGTGGGAGCGAGGGGGAGGGGAACAGGACGGGTGAGGGGACATGGTCCATGGTGGAAATTTCATTTTTTATGTAAGCCAGAGGCCCAGCCTAATGCTCTGGGAACAAAAACAGAAATTGCTGAAAAAGCTCAGCAGGTCAGTTAACATCTGTGGAGACAGATCAGAGTTAATGTTTCAGCTCAGGCGAGCTTTCCTCAGAACATTTTGGGTGCTACCAAACCTGCTGAGCTTTTCCAATAATTTCTGTTTCTGTTTCTTATTTACATCATCTGGAGTAGTTTCGGTTTTTAATGCTCTGGGACTTAGGCACAAACCCTTCTATGGCAGCTGGTGGAATTTGAATTCACTGGATTCAAAATTCGTTTGCAAATAGGAGGCAAAGGGTGATTGTTTTTGTAATTGGAAGCCTCTACCAGTGGTGGACTACATGGATCGGCTCTGGGACCGTTGCTATTTGTTGTGTATATTAACAACTTGGACGTAAATGTGGAAGGTTTAATTAATAAGTTTATAGATGTCATGAAAATTAGGGGTATTGTTGATAGTGGCGAGGATGGTCTTAGGCTGCAGTTTGATATTGATCAGCTGGTAAATTGGGGAGATTGAGCAAATTTAATCTCAATAACAGCAAATGAAGCATTTTGGGAGTTCCAGTAAGAGATGGATGTGCATAATGAATGATTAGGTCCTTGGGGAGTACTGAGGGACAAAGGGACCTTGGTGTATAAGCCCAGATATCCCTGAAGGTGTCAGCAGAGTTAGATGGGGTGATGAAGAAGGCATAGGAGATGCTAGCATTCATTAGCCGGGACATAGAATATTGAAGCAAAGAACACTTGTTACAACTTTTAAAAACTTTGGTTAGGCCACAGGTGGAGTACTGTATGTAGCTCTGGTTGCAACACTCTCAGAAAAAATTGATTGCACTGGAGAGGGTACAGAGGAGATTCCCCAGAATGTTGCCTGGTTTGAACAGTCTCAGTTACGACCAGAGACTGGAAAGTCTGAGTTTGTTTTCCCTGAGCAGAAAAGGCTGAGGGGGATCTGATTGAAGTATATACAATTATGAGAAGTATAGGCCTTTAAGTTAAGAAAAGGTTAGGGTCTATCTATCTTAATGTATTTTGAGATGGTTTGGTCCAGTTAATAACAACCAAAAAAGATACTTCTGCATTGAGATACAACTTATAACTCAGTTCACTGAAATTTAGAATATAAAGCAAAGCAGTTGTCACCAGGTAACCATTGTTGATCGTCACAATAGCCTGGTTCACTATTATAGAGAGAGAATTTTGCCCAATTTTCCCACATGTGACTCCAGAACTATAACAATGTGATTGATTCTTAAATATCCTCTGAAATGGCTTTGCCAGCCACTCAGTTCCAGGACAATTAGGGAACAAGCTACATCCACATCCTATGAATGAATAAAAAAAAAACATAATGTAACTGAACAGCAGCAGGAGTCAAAAAATCAGCAGCATAGTAATAAGCCTCGAGCGCAAGCCTCTTCAAACCCTTCAGTAACAACAAGAAAAAAAATAATAACTTTTTCATAGTCATGTGATAGTGCCAGAATTACAGTACTATTTTTGGAGCTCAGTGCCTAGCAACTCTGAATGACTTAATTTCAAGAATTCAAGAAATCAGTGAGGAATTAGCAGAAATAATAGGCAATCATTTGTATCATGTTATTATGCAGTCATTTATTCCATCAATCCACAAACTAACAACTGCTTTCTGCATTACTTCAAAATCCAATCAGAGTATCAGAATAGAGAGAAAGGAAATGCAGAGCTCCCATGTCACAAAATTTTGTGATTTGCAATTGTTCAACTGGGAATAACCTATAGTACTTTCAAAAATTCAGCCCCAGTTTTTCATTGCATTGCTATATATGCACTGTGTGTCGATCAATTTATTGTATGAGATAGTAGAAATTACACTGATGGAGGAAGAGGCAGAGTAAATATTTCAGATCTTAACCTTCCAAGTAAGGTCATATCCTGAATCATTCAGTGGAATTTAATGCCCTTCCCTATAGCAAGTTTGATGGTGGTGGTGCATTTAATCAGGGTGGAAGGTTCCTACCTGCCACCATTCTACCTTCTCTCAAAAGTCTTTGGCAATTAATATCCACTAAAGGGCACCATCTCATCTATGCTAGTATCAATTCATTGGTGGCAAGGGAGGAGAGCTAGCAATAAGGGAAGCATAACAAACAAATTTGTGCAAGGTTGCTTTCTGTCATTGAAATCCATCTCTCTGCCCTTACTGATAATCACCTTGACACCCATGAATCCTTCTGCCATTATTTACCTGTTGCTTGGGATCTAGCAATGATTCAAAACCTTGTACGGATGTTGTACAAGCAATGGCCATCACCTGCTCAGTTCCACTAGATCCTTGTGGAAGGCCTGCTTCATCTCTGATAAGTGCTTGAGTGGAAGTTTATGCAGAGGGCCTTTGAAACAGGTCATCGAGCAGGTGAGATCCTGTCACTTTGATACCATCTATTATCTACCTCTCCACAGACGGTTCTTGGTCAGTTCAGTATTTCCAGCATTTTCTGTTTTGGGTTCACATTTCTGGCATCTACAGTATTTTGCTTTAAAGTGAAACCTGCTTGCTTTTTTGATAACTCTGGTGAAGGATAACTTCCCATGGATCTACTTGACAAAGCACACCGATAGTATTACAGTCTTAATCAACAAACAGTTCGTACTGCAAAATGGAGAAACTTTGGTCAATTGTTGTGCTGCTATTTGTGGAATTTACTGGCAGCAAAATAGCTGTTGCATTATGATAACCCAGTGCCCTTCAGAATAAATCATTGTGTGTAAATTAGTGTCAGATTCAACTGACAAGATAAAAAATTATGGAAATAAAAGTTTCTTTATTCCAAAATGTCTGCAATGTGGCTATTTAAACCATGTTTTTCCTGATATTCAGAAATATTTTCAGAGGAGTCATTATAGAACTTGTTATATTCACTCATAGAACTTCAACAGTCTCCTAATTATCTCTCTCTCATCCAAGGTATTCATATGACTCATGTGAAATGGTGAATATATCTCTATAAAAGGCTCCTTTGATAACAGCATGATTGAATCTGAGACGTTTTCCCATAATTACCAAGAATGTTCCACAAACAAGCAATTAGGCTTTTGAATTATTAGCTTGATTTGAATTATACATCTCAACTAAATATTTGATAATGATTTATACAACAATTAATGCCAACATTACAAACTATTGATTTTTCTTTCCTCGATGTATTTAAATTGCTCTGTTTTTGTTTAGTAATTGAATCTAAACGCTGTTGAAAAGAGAGACAGGTTGCTGAAGCTTTCCATTTTGCATTTATCAGGACAAATAAAAGAATGCCAAATCTCTTGCTCTGACCGCCATTTATACTGCATCAAAACCATTTAAATTATTGTGATTGTTTAAAATTTGGTATCCTTGCCATTGTCCTGATGGCTAGAAGATGCACAGCTTCAGCATCGTCATGCTCTCAGCAATATTCAAGTTGTTTAATTATTGTAATATTTTCTAATGATCTAGATTGGAACCTTAGTATTGATTAGGTATCAAAATGTAGGAACTTATGTATCCATTTTACAGGTAACTAATATGCTGGGAAGATCTCTGTATGCCCATCCAAATGACAACTTTCCTTGAATTTATGCTAACTATTTTACAAAAAAGCAAGTATATCCAATAACTTAATTCTTTTGTTTATTAATTCATGAGATGAAGGCCTCACTGGCTAGGTCAACATTTATTATCCATTTCAGAAGGCACTTAAGAGTCCATCAAATTATTGCGGGTCTGAAGTTGCATTGCTGATGTATATTTTTTTCTACAAATCCAGACGACGCAAGTTTCTGTACAATGGTAGATGATTTATTATTGGATAGCTGGCAAGAGATTCTCAATGTCGCCAAAAGTAGCCATGTGTTTACTTGTAGTGACACTTCTCCATGAATCTCTGCTCTACACACAAAGACAGTATTTTTTATAGGAATTAAACAAAAGGTCTGTAAGTCACATGGTTGATTGTCTTTAAATTGTTTAAGATAGGCAATTATTATTTTACAATGTCCAGTGATTGTCGATGACCTTGATAATGAGTTGAATGATTACAGGGACTGGTTATCATATTCTTCATAACCGTGTGTTGATGGGAAGAGGTTAAACAGAAGGGTGCTGCTTGTTCTCAATGGAGGATTCACATACCTATGTAAATCGGGCGAGGAACCAAGATAACCAAGGAGTAGGAGGCAGTTAATAGGGTAATGATCGAGGCTATCAGTCTTGTCCAGGGAGGACAAATACCTTTGCCTGAGGCTGCAAGTGGAATCCACATGTATGGCTCCCGAGGACTCAGTTCTCTGAGAGTCAGCCAGCTCCCCTACTGTGATGTCCTGCCTCATTCTGTAAGAGGACAGACATGCAATTGATACTGCTGTAAGTCCTCTTAGTAATGGAATGTTTAATCCTTGAGTTCCTAGTATGCCATAAAAAACAAATAAAAAATGGAACTGATCCTTTTGTGGCTTTCTAACTTCCTCAGCATGTAGGCCAGAACAGGTAACGATAACCATTTCCTTCTCTAAATGAATCATTGAATCAGATGAGTTTTTTGTGACGATAGATTCATGGTCATCATTTGATTCTAAATCCAGATTTTTATTGAATTCAAAGCATATAAATTTTGAATCGGATCAAACTAGCTTTGCATATCTATTTTTACTGAGTCACAAATAAATAGTATTCTTGCCTTAATTAGCAAAGGCACAAAATACAAGAGCAAGTAAGTTATGCTGGAACAGTATAAAATGCTGGTTAGGCTACAACTGATGTACTGCATGCACCATATTATATAAGGATGTGATTATACAAGAGAGAGTACAGAGGAAGGATGCATCATGATGCTGAAGTATCTGAGCTATAAGGAAAGATTGGAATGGCTGGAGGCAGTGAAGATTGAGAGAAGAATTTTCCATCTGTAAGGAGGTTAATAACTAATGTGTACAGATGTACGGTAAGAAGTAAAAGGCTTAAGATGAGAGTTGTGGAGACTTTTATTCACTTAGAGGGGGGGTGGGTTTCTGGAGTCCCCCTTGAAAAGGTAATTGAATCAGAAACCTGTGATACATTTAAGCAGTATTTAGATCTTAAAATCGTGGATCATGGCCTCCAGGACTGTGGACCAAAAGCTGGAAAGTCAGATGATCTGAATGCACTTCTTGCTGTCAATGCTTATGGAGTTATGAATCCACAGTTAATGCACACCACCTGCATAAATACAATTCATTGAAAAAAAAGTGCCCTTGTTTTGTGTAATATCTCAATACAGGTTAATATTGGACTCCTCCATGAGGTCAACTCTTCTTAGGTTGCCAAATGGAGCTCTTTATGGTTTATTCCCATTGGCCTTTCATAACTTGTACTGTTCTGAAAGAAATAGTTTAATCTAATGGCATTCTTGTAAGACATTTAGAGAATGTGTTTGTCATGGTTAAATAGTTGCTATGAAATGCATAAGATGTGAGGTGTAGAATATGAGATTTGAGATAATGATGATTTTGTGACTTTGAGCAGAGGAGGTGGAGTGTTTATAGCAGAATGAGGTGAAGCAGAAGCAGGCAGTCTCCTCTCTTAGTAGTAAGACTTAAGTTGTGAGCAGTA
Source organism: Chiloscyllium plagiosum (assembly GCF_004010195.1). Taxonomy (NCBI): domain Eukaryota; kingdom Metazoa; phylum Chordata; class Chondrichthyes; order Orectolobiformes; family Hemiscylliidae; genus Chiloscyllium; species Chiloscyllium plagiosum. Next base: position 49,288,904 of record NC_057724.1, read on the forward strand.
GATAAAATAATACAATTCTTACCTTTAGAGCTCTGGTAATTGAATTAATTTTGTGATTTAAAACCATGTCCTGAATTAAAACATCAGCCTTTGACAACCTCTGTGACCTTGTCCCACCAGCAATGGAGAACCTCTTCTGAGGAATCAGTGTTTCTCTTCTGGTTACCAGCAGGACTGGGGCCTCAAATGCATTGTTAGAATACCAGGGTGTCTCATCAGGGAATCCTTGTGACATTTGCAAGTGTCCTTGCTGCATGCAAGCAGTATGTGCCTTGTGTTTAGTTTATTTAAGTATCACCATTAAAGACAGGTTCTTTGTCTTTCCCCATGCTTTTGTACTCCAGTAGAAAAAAAAACAATGTAAGATGCAAATGGAAAGTGCATGAAGTGCATCTAAGTTCTTGGAATGAAGTCCCAGCAGCAATTTTAGGTGGTTGTTTTAAATCAATCATGGAATCTCATTGGAAACATTTGTACCTGCTACTGCATTTCATAGTTTGATTTTATACTTAGCATGATAAGGAACATTCATGCTTGGAAAGAAAGGTTTTCCATTTCAGTCTATCAAGCAGCAGTATCATTTATTTGCAGTCCTGGCCCTGTCCATTAAAATGCAGAGCTAGATTCCTGCTCTGCACTGACAATGTGCTCATCCAAAGTTTACGAAAAATTCAACTCCAAGGTCAAGCACCAAAACAAAATTATCATGTGAAATTAGCCTCCATTAAACCTATGCTTGATCCCCATCTCACTGTTGTATAGCAAGGAAAGATGTGAACACTGAGAAGAGTGTTGCTCAGTCCCTGCAGTTTCCTATTTTTTGCTCATATCATAAATCATAATGCTAGTTTTATCCATTTCAGAAGGATGAAAGGCTGAACAAATTCTATTGGATTTCAATCCACATAGGTTCTTCCACTGAGCCTAGAACTCAATTAGTTGTGCCAAGTAATCTCAACCACTTGACATTTTTTCCCATTTCTCACACCAGCCACTTGTGGCCTCAAACTGAAATTAAAATTTGCCATTTAATTCTAATAATTCAGCTATCTTTGGATGAAAAAAAAAGAAATGTTCAATAACTTGAATTAAGAAATGTAAATAAGATTGCAAAGTGGGATTTCAGCACTCAGAAAATTGCTGTATTGGATAATTTTAATTAGGCAACCTTGAATTAAAGTACACTGTAGTGATGAATTAGAAGGAATCTCAATAAGTTCTATGCTTCAATAATTGAAAGCAAATTACTGAATAAGCATATCAAGCTATGGCTGCTGTGAACTTCGAACATTATGTTCCCCAGATAAAATGAATACAAAGGCCCAAGGTGAACAGGCCTGACAGAGTTATCACTATTTACTGCTGAAAAGAACTGAGTAGAAAAATTATATATTTAAAATTAATTTTAAGTTTCTTAATTTTAAAACCAAAGTATACTAACAAATTTAAAATCTTGAATTAATATAGATTCAGTAACAACCTTTCCACTTGTTTTATTAAGATTATTCATTGTGACATTTGTTCAAATTTTGCTAATTATGTGAACTTTTAACTCAGTCAAAAATGACAACCTGTATTTATGTTGTGTTTGCAACATAATAAAACATCTTTCAACAATGTGCCAACCCAATCCTTAGTCTCCACGATGAAACAAAGAAAATGCATGTTGAATAAATTCTGGCATGTTTATTTCAATGGGTTATAATTAAATTAAAGGCATTTTTTAAAAATTGTAGCTAATGTTGGCAGACTATTAGAGTCATAGAGTCACAGAGATGTACAGCACGGAAACAGACACTTCGGTTCAACCCATCCATGTTGACCAGAAATCCCAACCCAATTTAGTCCCACCTGCCAGCACCCGGCCCATATCTCTCTAAACCCTTCCTATTCATATACCCATCCAGATGTCTTTTAAATGTTGCAATCGTACTAGCCTCCACCACTTCCTCTCGCAGCTCATTCCATACACTTACCACTCTCTGCATCTTCATGTGCAATGCGTATTAAAGAAACATTAGGGTTTTTAGATCTATAAATTAATCATGTGCATGTTTGATCAATATTTGGAGGTGCCAGTGTTGGACTGGGGTGTACAAAGTGAGAGATTTGAGAGGTTTTTTAAAATTCTGGGATAGGCATGTCCTCCGTCAATCCAAATCCTTTTACATTATTTAATAAGGTATCGTGCTTTCGAGAGAAGTTTTCGCAAACTATTTTCTCAACTTTGCATTGTTAGTTGCTCTGTACAATATTTCTCTTTGAGCATTTCCAAGTAAAGATCAGTGTTAATTCTACATGTTACTTCCATTTTAAGTAATGGACTTTGATCAAACATAAAAATCACACAACACCAGGTTACAATCCAACAGGTTTATTTGGAAGCACTAGCTTTTGGAGCGCTGCTCCTTCATTAGATGGTTGTGGAATATAAGATCGTTTCTTATAATCTTGTACTCTATTACCACCTGATGAAGGCGCCGCACTCCAAAAGCTAGTGCTTCCAAATAAACCTGTTGGACTGTAACTTGGTATTGTGTGATTTTTATGTTTGATCAAAGTCTGTTACTTAAAATGGAATTAACATGTAGAATTAACACTGATCTTTACTTGGAAATGCTCAAAGAGAAATATTGTACAGAGCAACTTACAATGCAAAGTTTAGAAAATAGTTTGTGCAAAATTCTCTCGAAAGCACGATACCTTATTAAATAATGTAAAAGGATTTGGATTGACAGAGGACATGTCTATCTCAGAATTTTAAAAAAATCTCTCAAATAAAAAGACATGAACATTAACGTGAGATTTCTGAACTTATTATTTTTTATAAGTTAGAAGATTCATGTAAACCTATTGACTGTTATTCTCCTGAATACCATCAACTGTTGAGCTGCATAAGAAGGCCTTTAAGAATGGCAGAATTCTGGGATTCCTGCCACCAATCAGTAGACCGATCAAGATGGCGGCAGCAGAGTAGGTAGTGTTCGGACACGTTTTCCCAGGCCTGTCCTCTTTATCTACACTTTTTTTCTTTACCCTTTTCTTCCAACTCCTTTTTTTTCTTAATCTGACTTGATAAAGCGGCAGGAGGCGGCTTCCATGAGTTCCAGAGCAGTGGTGATGTCTTCAGAAGCAGCGTGGCTACAGGGACAATCGGTCAGCCTTCAAAGCCTGGAGTGGGAAGGTTGCTTACTCATGGAATAGGCTCTTGGTGGGAGCATGGCATGGGCTAGTGAAGCCCAGAACAAGATACTGGCAGTGGAATGGTGTGGGCTGGTGAAGCCCAGAGCAGAATACTGGCGGCAGCATAATACTCTCTTTAAGTTATCATTTCTTAATTATATTCCAAGTTAATGTGAATGGCACTTATGTATGTTTGACCGTTTACACTTTTTACTATATTCTATATTGAATATATGTGAAAATAAGGGATATTCAAAGGGATCATGTTTCTCGCTATGTTTGCTGACACAACATAAAGCTGGACATACAAAACACTCCCACCATTGCTGGTTCCATTATTGGTAGGGTATTTGAAATTCCCACAATTTTTGATTGGCTTGGTTCCATTTTATTTGGAATAGTTAGTAATGTGTGAAATATAGACTTGAATTGGAAACCAAAATGAAATGCATTTACCATTCCCTCTGAACACCATTGCCCATCTTGCCTCTCATTCAGCTGTGAATTCAAACATTGGCACTGAAAATTCTATTGATGGACATTTTAATACATCTCATACCTCTTCACCTTCTCCAAGTAAATGCACTGAGAAACCTCGACAAAGAATGGTCAAATTTATGACAAGATAAATGGAAATGCTAAATAAATAACAATAGCATTTCTCTTTGTAACTGTGATCTTTGCTGAGCTCTGTCCATCGGCTTCCTTCGAGCTCAGCTCAGCATTCATAATGAGGGGATATAACATCTATATCAACAAAACATATTGCAAAAGATGACTGGCCATTAAATTTTCTTCCTCCACATATTGTGTATTGATTTACATCCTGCAGCTGCTGAAAATCTAAAATAAATAAGACAAAATGTTTAAAATATTCAGCAGAACAGATCACATTCTGGAGAAAGAAACAAAGTAAAAGCTTCAAGATCTATATCTCTCAATAAACATTTTCAGTATTTTCTGATATTAAAAAACCTGAATTTTTTTCTGCATGCATCAGTCTGCCATGTACAAGATGATTATTTCAATGCACTCATTGTTGATGGTATTCAGGAAGGTAGCAGTCAATAGGTTATACATGAATCTCCTAGCTTGTAACAATAATAAGTTCAGAAATCTCGTCGTTACTGTTGATGGAAATATGATCAGCTTGCTGCTTTTCCAAATGAATATATTATTCTGAGAAAAGAAAAGTCACAATGACAATCAAAAAACCTGAAAACAACGATGAAAAGCCAATAGTGGCAATTTACATAATGCTTTGAAATTATCAAAAAATCCAAAGGTGCTTCATGGAATAATTATCAAATAAATTTTGATATCAAAGCACGTAAAGAGATATTAGAGCAATTGAACAAGCACTTGTTCCAAAGAGTTTCTTAAGTGAGGAAAGAGCGACATAGAGTATAATAAATATAATATCTGTGAGTGATAGAATTTGTGCTAGCAATAGAGCTTTTTCACAAAACTTAATTGCTGCTGGATGGGAAATTTATGAAAATGATTATTTTTTTTTCCTCTCAAAATTAAAGCACAGTGATAACTCTTCCAGAGAAATTTGAAAATGTGTTGGAAACAGTGGTGAGGGAGATAATGATATGGAACCTCCAAGACTTAGCCGAAACTGAAATTTCAATTTCTTCCTGGCAGGCTGAGATGCTGAGAATAATGCATCTGGTGGCATTTTGAGCCTCATGCCATTCGGTGCCGGTTCCACTTGTGACATATTTGCAATGCAAGGAAATGAATATTGATGAGAGGAAAATTACCCCCCCCAACGTCCCACCAGGCTTAAACATAAGGACCAGAGCACCCGAGTATCTGGTGGCTCTTTGTTCACACTTATTTGAGGGAGACGCGCAACAGTTTGCTCTGTGTCTAAAATCAGTGGCTTGCATTGTTCAATTCTGAAACACAAAGGAGGGAGGCAGGAGACCTTCCCCTGTCTCCGCAGAAATTGCAAAACGTGTGCCCATGGCTCCCTCCTCTCCTCTCCGTCCAAGGCCCCAAAAGGAGCCTTGCACATCCATCAATGTTTTACCTGCACTTCCATACATCATTTACTATATCCATTGTTCCCAATGTGGTCTCCTCTATGATGGGGAGACAAGACACCTATTTGCAGAGCGCTTTAGAGAACATCTCCAGGACACCTGCACTAACCAACCCCACTGCCACATGTTCGAAAACTTTAACACCTCCTCCCACTCCGCCAAGGACATGCAGATCCTAAGCCTCCCCCATTGCCACACCCAAATCACCCGACTCCTGGAGGAAGGATGCCTCATCGTTTGCCATGGGACCCGCCAACCTCACAGCATTAATGTGCACGTCACCAATTTCTCACCTGGCATCCTCACCTGTTCTGGCCTCCATATGATAGAAATGTAATTGACTTTTAAGTGACCTCTGAAATTGCCGAGCAAGCCACTCAGTTTCAGGACAATTAGGAATGGGCAATAAACTGTGGCCAATGATGTCCACATCCATGAATAAATTAAAAAGGTGAAACTTGCTCTTTGAAATACCCTGTTGCGATGAGAGTAATTTAAAGATCTCACGTTGCTAATGGAAAAATGTAATGAAGAGGCAGTAATAGTTCACTAATCTTGAATAAAAGCTCAATACGTTTTAGTTGTTTAAGTTGATTCTTCAAAATCCCTAATTATTTTTGCGTGGATGAAGCAATGATGTTATCAAGTGTTTTCCTTGGTGAAAACAAAGGTTTCTTCTGTCAATTACTTTGTCCTTGGTTTCCTCCCTTTACCTGAGCCATTGCTATACCATATTATAAAGACTTAAATTCGGGAATTCTGTTAGTTGTCTGCCATATTTCACTTTCAATGAGGAGAGTTATGCTCTATTTTGGTTGATTGTATGGGGTACATTATAACTATCAGCTAAAGAAAGCTTTCTTCCATAGATTTATAATTTTAATCTTAGTTTAGTTATGAAATAGTGTTAATTCTGATTAAATATGAAAATATCTAACTTGAATGCCAAGCCATGGATTGAACATGCAAGCTAAAAAATGATTTTAAAAAATCAAATTACTGCCCTATTAAGGCATTTTCTGGATTTTGCATTTGATTGACCGTTTTATAACAGGAAGCCACTTCCTCTCTCCACCCTAATGCAGTTTTTGATAAATATCAGTTACTTGTCACCAATGTTTCGTTTACATCCTGGTCGGTATGTGGAATGGATGGAAAATCTAGTCAGGACAAAGCACTTATCGAAGTTACCACAATAATGGTGGATTTCCATCGATGTGTCCATATGAAATTATCGAAGAAACTGACAAAAACATAATATATATATTTAGCCATTGACTTTTTTTTGTTTCTGTAAGGTTTTACATATATGGTACATTCTAATTAGTACACTAATCCTGAGCTACATTGCATTCCCATTATTTGGAGAGGTCAAGAATATGTTGCAGCATCCTATACTCTTTTTACTGAAGAACTTGCATATTTGTTCACTCTGCAATGTTATTCCATGGGAACTCAAAACATATCTATGAAATCTTACTTTTGCCTTAACCATAAACAATTTTTTTTTTAAGAATGCTTAGTCGCAACACAATGTATGAAATTTATTACATACAATGTTAAATATCGCATTCACACCTTTAATGATGGACACCACTAAAATACAATAGCTCATGAGAAACAACTTTAGCAATCATGAGTCAACCTATTCTCATCCTTTGGATTACATGTATTCTTATTTACCCTAGCTGGATATGAGGTCTTTCTTGAAGCAGAATTCATTAAGATGCTCAAATACATAGTCATTGACCGATGAGAGAAAACGATTTGATTGTCAGAGTGGGTCTTTGTGTGACCCACTCTGCATTCTAAAACAGAACAAAATAAAAAGTAGGACCACTTAATGAGAAAATATGCATCATAGTATGGAATTGATTTTACTTTTGTTCTCTCACAGAGCAACACCTTTGACAATCTTTGACCTGGAAGCAGTGGATTGAGGAAAAAAAAAGTTTTTTTTTTGAAAAGTCAGTAATGTTTTTAAAGAATATTTGAAAAGGACTTGTAAAAATTTGCATCAATTATAAAGGGATTAATTATAATTTGCTTTGATAATAATGTGACCTGATGAAATATGAACCTATGAAACTTGACCTGGAAGCAGTATGAACATGAAAGGAGTGAAGAAAGAAGCTGCATGAATGGCAGACAGAGTGTCGCGGATACAAGCTGTATCCAAGAAGTGGGATGGAGGATACACACAAAAGCCGAAATCAGACAGAGATAGCAAGTGGAACATATCGATCCTTCATCAGTATAAAAAGTCAAACCACTCTCAGGTGGAGCTCAGTTTCTCTCTGTTCTCAGAAAAAGAATCTAGTGTTTTTTAGCAGCAATATGTGAGCTGATTTAAAAAAAAAAAGCCGAAAGCCTGGAAAGCTGTGTGAATAGCTCAGGGATGCTAAAGATTTGGCTGTTTTCTCATATGTGGCTAAACTGTGAACAGGGCTGTTATCAGTTGGCTGTTTGAAAAGGAATTCTTGGATGGTTGTGACCCAGATCATAGGATCACCTACAGTGTGGAAGCAACCCACTCAGTTCATTAAGTCCACATCAACCGTCCGAAGAACATTCCACCCAGACCCACCCACCCACTCTTACCTTGTAACCCTGCATTTCCCATGGTTAATCCACCTAGCCTACACATCACTGGACACTAAGGGCAATTTAGCATGGCCAATCCACCTAATCTGCACATCTTTGGACTGTAGGAGCACCCGGAGGAAAGCTAAACGGACAGGGAGTCTGTGCAAACTCCACAAAAACATTCGCCTCAGGTTGGAATCAAACCCGGGTCCCTGTTGGGCAGCAGTGCTTACCATTGAGCCACTGTGCTGCCTTAATGAGAGGCAGTTTGTTGAAGAATGCCTTGTTGATGATATTTGCAACTGTTAAATTCAAAAGTGAAAGTTAACTTTTGATAAGACTCTTAATCTACTTTGCTTAAATAAAGAACATCAAATTGTGAGACTCTTCACTCTGCATGCAATGTCTTCCAGTGTGTCGTTGTTATATTATTTAAAGAAAAGTTATTTGATTAATGAAATATGCAAATTCAGGTTTAATTTGTTTTAGTTATGATTTCTATTTAAGTAAAAGTAAAACAAAGTAAAATTTTGTTGGTAGTTTCCTCATTTAATTAGTTATTTTGGTTAATGGTTTTCTCATGTGAATCACCACAGAATTTGCTTAGTGGTTGTTTGCAAAGGTGATGGTGCACAGTAACAGATCTTGATAATTACTAAGCAAGTTCAGTGTACATGATGTGTTATCCAGCTTTTATAATTTTGCAGAAAGAAATATTGGAGACAGTGAAAATGTTGGTTTCTGAATGGATCTGGTGATTAACAAATCTTAGCTCTTAGAATTTTCTTTCTGGATAATGGCAACAAGGCAGAGGTTCATGGAGGTCAGTGAGAAAATGGTCATTAAAACCTTGAAATACTTTCATATTCATTAGGCTTCAAGAACATAGAAGATGGATGTTAAAGTTAGACCAATTAATGAGGAAGTTGAGCGAGCTGTGGCAACCATTTTCTGTTAATTAACTTGAGAAAGTTTGTAAGATTATAACATACATAATTTTATTTTTTTTCTCCAAAGGTCAGTTTCATAATCATAGAGTTATGGACCTATTAGCTTGACATTGTTTATGGTGATAAGTACTGGAATATATTATGAAGGAAATAATGAAATAAATTTGCAAGGTAGCGAATCCAATCCAGGCATAAGAACCAACTAAGAGGAAGAGAAAATATTTTAAAATACACAGCACAGTTGCATAAAATATTGAGAAACATGCATTAAGATACTTGAGGTGTTGTGCTACAACTTCCACAGAGCAATAACATTTAAAAAGAGATTTGAACTTTCAATGACGAACTGAAAAGAAATGTGGTACGATTTCATATTTTAAAACCTTCTGCAATGAATAACCAAAAGCATCATGGATTAAACTCTTCTGCTTTATAAGAAATCTACTATTTATCCTTATCTATATTACTGAATTGGATGAAGGGGTTGAATATTTCTTTGCTATTGTTGCCTACGGGATAGGTAGGAAAGAGGTAGTCAAGTGGATGCAGAAAGGGATATAGACAGGCTATGTGAATGAGTAAACATATGACAGAGGCAATCTAAGATGGATAACTGTGATTTTGTTCCACTTCAGCTAGGCAAATAGAAAAGCAATATATTATTTAGGTGGAGAAAATTTACAGAACTTACCAGCACAGAAGTATCTGGGTGGCATGTTACATAAATCACAAAAAAAAGTTTGCAGATATAGCAAGTGGTTAGGAAGGGAAATGAAATGTTGTCTATTGCAAGGGGAGTAGAATACAAAAGTAGAGAACTGTTGCTGTACAGAATAATGGTGAAGATTTATCCAGAATTCTGTACATGGTTTGGTCACCTTTATTTGACAACAAAGTTACAATCGCTTCAGGAGCAATTCAAAGAAGGCTCAGTTAACTCACTCATGAGTGAAAGGTTATTGTGTGAATGGTTTAGCAAGTTAGGTCTATATCAATTGGAGTTTACAAATATGACGTAATGTTGTTGAGACATAAGATCTTGAGAGGACTACATAAGATGGAAACGCAGTTGATGTTTCTGGTTATTAGGAACAATTTAAGACAAGGGATCTCCCTTTTCCAACACAAATCAGGTTTTGTTTTCTGAGAGCCATCAGTATGTGGAGCTCTTTACACCAGAAGGAAATGGAGGCTGTGTGTTCATGTTTATTCAGGGCTGTGTTAGATAAACACTGAATAAATAAAGGAGTCAAAATTTATTGGCAGCAGACAGGAAAGTAGAGATGAGACTAGAATCAGATCAATCATCAGCATCCGGAATTGTAGGTTTGAAGGACCAAATGGCCAAATCCTGTTTCTGAATCTTATGTTCCATTTTATATAAAAACAGGGAATGTGTGTTTCACTGGCTGGGCCAGCACTAATTCTTCATTCTTAGTTGCCTTGGGAAGGTAGTGGTGAGCTGTGTTCTTGAGTGTCTGCTGTCCGTTTGGTGGAGGTAGACACACTAAACGGTTAAGGAGGAAGTTCCAGGATTTTGACCCAGTGACTCTGAAGGAACACCATCATATTTTCAAGATAAATTCATGTGTTGCTTGAAGAGAACTTGTACTCCAAACTAAAAAGAGTAACATTCTCTTTTTATAGTTTTCACACATCACACACACTCTAAAGCCTTATAACAAGCCATCCATGGCTTTTCAAAGCTTCCATTGTGTTCTCATACCTTCATTTCACAGTGTGGTAATGTTGAATGGCTAGAGTCTGAGGAACTGATGATAGGTTCCTTAAAACAACCATTAGTAGTAAAGCCCATTGCAATGATTTCCTTCTCTTGGCCATGCCAGAATGAAACATCTGGAATTCTTAGATGGCCACAGGATGTGGCTCTTTGGCTGGAGTCTTTCCTTCTCCAACATCTGACTGAGTTAACTTCAAAGCAAAGCAGAAAATTGTCTCTACTGACCACTCACAAATGTATTTGTAGGGAAACACCAAAACTGATCTGAAAAATAGCTTGCTCTGCCTCTTCCCCAATACAATGTTGAAAAAATCAGTCTTGCATGGAGGTAGAAATGCTAATTAGTTTTCCTTGATCTGACCCACTTTCATCTTAGAAATGGGTGGACAGTTTATTGCATAAGTGTGCACAGCTCAATCCCTTGAAGACCTTTCCAGGACTTTGGGCGACACAGAGTCTACTCACTGAAAACTCAGTCAGTGCTGCCAATTTCCAATTGTAAATACCTTCTCAGTAAAACAATCTCAGTCTTCATTTAAAAACAAAAGAACTGTGGATGCTGCAAATCAGAGATAAAAACAGAACTTGCTGGGAAAGTTTACAGGTCTGACAGCATCTGTGAAGAGAAATCAGAGCTAACATTTTGGGTTTGGTGACCGTTCCTCAGAACTGGTGGTATCTAGGAAAATGTCAGTTTACATGCAGAAGATAAGGTTTGGGGGTGGGGATAAGCAGGAAATGATAGAGAAGAGAGAGAAGAAAAGTCTTCATTTTATCTCTAACAGTTATAACACTCACGCTTCCAGAACAAGTCACAAAGCCCTGTTCAATGGACGGTTAAAGCTAAAGTCCCAACATAAAATAATTACATAAACCTCATAATTGTAACAATTCTAGTATATAGTTAGTTCAGGTGATGTTTATAATATACACATATTTGAATAGATATGTCTTAAAGATAGGCTAGTTATTGACAGTGAATGTGCAGAAACTCACGATTGTATGTGGAATGTTTTGCCCCAGGAGGCAGTGGAGGCCCAGTCTCTGGATTTGTTTAAGAAAGAGTTGGATAGAGCTCTCGAGGATAGTGGAATCAAGGGTTATGGAGATAAGGAAGGAACAGGATACTGATTGAGGATGATCAGCCATGATCATAATGAATGGTGGTGCAGGCTTGAAGGGCAGAATGGCCTACTCCTGCACCTATTGTCTATTGTCTATTGATTGAGTGAGGGGCAGAATCAAGTTGTGACCGGATCCACTTTGACAGTCAGCAGGAAGAGGTCTTGGACAGGAGGTGGAGGAAAACCAATATTTAAACTGAGAGAAATAGTTGAGTTCTCTTGGATATAGGAGTCCCAAAATGATGGTGGAAGGTTATTTAAATAACTTGACAGCATGGCAGTTCCAAAACCCTGGGTAAAAACAAGGACTGCAGATGCTGGAAACCAGAGTCTAGATTAGAGTGGTGCTGGAAAAGCACAGCAGGTCAGGCAGCATCCGAGGAGCAAGAAAATCGATGTTTCGGGCAAAAGTCCTTCATCGGGAATAGAGGCTCTATTCCTGATGAAGGGCTTTTGCCCGAAAGGTCGATTTTCCTGCTCCTTGGATGCTGCCTGACCTGCTGTGCTTTTCCAGCACCACTCTAATCTAGTTCCAAAACCTTACCCACCTTTCATGAGCATTCATATCTACTCCACTTGCACAGTGGTGTATGCTGGAGATGTGTTGCTGGAAACGCGCAGCAGGTCAGGCAGCATCCAGGGAACAGGAGAATCGACGTTTCGGGCATAAGCCTTCTTCAGGAATGAGGAAAGTTTGTCCAGCAGGCTAAGATAAAAAGTAGGGAGGAGGGACTTGGGGGAGGGGCGTCGGAAATGTGATAGGTGGAAAGAGGTCAAGGTGAGGGTGATAGGTCAGACTGGGGTGGGGGCGGAGAGGTCGGGAAGAAGATCTCAGGTTAGGAAGGCGGTGCTGAATTTGATGGATTTGACTGAGACAGGTTGGGGGGAGGGGAAATGAGGAAACTTGTGAAATCCGAGTTCATCCCTTGTGGTTGGAAGGTTCCTAGCCGGAAGATGAGGTGTTCTTCCTCCAACCGTCGTTTTGTTGTGGTCTGACGATGGAGGAGTCCAAAGACCTGCATATCCTTGGTGGAGTGGGAGGGGGAATTGAAATGTTGAGCTACAGGGTGGTTGGGTTGGTTGGTCCGGGTGTCCCAGAGGTGTTCTCTGAAACGCTCCGCAAGTAGCCGGCCTGTCTCCCCAATATAGAGGAGGCCACATCGGATGCAGAGGATGCAATAGATGATATGTGTGGAGGTGCAGGTGAATCTGTGGCGGATATGGAAGTTTCCTTTGGGGCCTTGGAGGGAGGTGAGGGGGGAGGTGTGGGCACAAGTGGTGTATGGCCTGCCGTACAGCAAGAAAAAGGGGTCTATTGAACTCTGTACTTAGGTTGAACTATTCTTCTAATAAACCTGTCCAAATATGTTTCTTACACACCTCTGGAGCAGGTCGGGCTTAGTTTGAATGCTCCCGCTGAATTGCTCACACAGCAACATGTGAGTCATGTCCTATTCTGTGCATCTAACTAGGCATATTCAGCAGATCTTGTAGCCTCTGTGGAGAGAGAAACAGAGTTAATACTTTAGGTTGTAAGATTTCATCATAACTTGAAAATTGTGACAAATGCAGCACTGAATTTCATTTGGTGCCATGTCCCCAGGAAAAGACTTTGGTTGTTTCTAATTTATTCATTTGTGGAATGTGAGCATGGCTGGCTGGCCAGTATTTATTGCCCGTCCCTAGTTGCCGTTGAGAAAGTGGAGGTGAGCTGCCTTCTTGAACCGCTGCAGACTACCTGCTGTGGCTTGATGCACAATGCCATGAGAGAGGGAATTCCAGGATTTTGACCCAGTGACTGTGAAGGAATGCCGATATACTTCCAAGTCAGGATGGTGGGTGACTTGGAGGGGACATTGAATGTAGTGGTGTTCCCATGAATCTGTTTCCCTTGTCCTTCTAGATAGAATGTGATAGCTGAGGATCTTTGGTGAATTTCTGCACTGCATCTTGTAGATAGAATACACTGCTGCTACTGAGCATTCATGGTCGAAGGCAGGGATGCTTGTGAATGTAGTGCATATTAAGCAGGCTGTTTTGTCCTGGATGGTGTCAAGTTTTTTGAGTGTAGTTTGGGCTGCACTCATCCAGGCAAATGGAGAGTATTCTATCACACTCCTGACTTGTACCTTGTAGATGGTGGACAAACTTTGGGGAGTCAGGAGGTGAGTTACTCGCTGTGGTATTCCTAACCTCTAATCTGCTCTTGTAAACACTGTTTATGTGGTGAGTTCTGATCAATGATAACCCCCAGGATGTTCATAGTGGGGAATTCAATGATGCTAATGCCATTGAATGTCAAGATGCTGTGATTAGATTTGCTTTTATTGGTGATGGTCATAGCCTGGCATTTGGGTGATGCAAATTTGGTTTGCCACTTATCAGCCCAATCTTGGATTTTGTCCAGATCTTGTTGCATTAATACATGGGCGACTTCAGTATTTGAGAGGTCATGAATGGTTCTGAACATTGTGTAATTATCGGCAAACATCCCATATGGTGAAGGGAAGGTCATTAATAAATCAGCTGAAGAAGGTTGAGTCGAGGACACTAACCTGAGAAACTCCTGCAGAGATGTCTTGGAGCTGAGATGATTGATCTGCAACAATCACAGCCATCTTCCATTCTGCCAAATATGTAACCAACCAGGGACAGTATGCCCCCGATACCCATTATTAAGGCTCTTTGATGCCACTTTGATGCCACTGGGCAGTGGAGGCCCAGTCTCTGGATTCATTTAAGAAAGAGTTGGATAGAGCTCTCAAAGATAGTGGAATCAAGGGTTATGGAGATAAGGCAGGAACAGGATACTGATTAGGAATGATCAGCCATGATCATGTTGAATAGCGGTGCAGGCTCGAAGGGCTGAATGGCCTACTCCTGCACCTATTGTCTATTGTCTATTGTCTATTGTCTATTGTCATAAATGCAGCCATGATATCAAGGGCTGTCACTCTCACCTCACCTCTGGAATTCAGCTCTTTTGTCCATATTTGAACGAAAGCTGAAATGAGCTCAGGAGCTGAGTGGCCTGATGGAACCCAAACATCCCTGAGCACTCCTCAGAAGTACTCAAATTGCCCTGCTTCAGGACCAACTTCGCCTGTGCCAGCTGCCAAGGGCTGTGTGCCCCCTCCTTGAGCTGTGTGCCCCCTCCTTGAGCTGTGTGCCCCCTCCTTGAGCTGTGTGCCCCCTCCTTGAGCTGTGTGCCCCCTGTCTGGGCTGTGTGCTCCCTGTCTGGGCTGTGTGCTCCCTGTCTGGGCTGTGTGCTCCCTGTCTGGGCTGTGTGCTCCCTGTCTGGGCTGTGTGCTCCCTGTCTGGGCTGTGTGCTCCCTGTCTGGGCTGTGTGCTCCCTGTCTGGGCTGTGTGCTCCCTGTCTGGGCTGTGTGCTCCCTGTCTGGGCTGTGTGCTCCCTGTCTGGGCTGTGTGCTCCCTGTCTGGGCTGTGTGCTCCCTGTCTGGGCTGTGTGCTCCCTGTCTGGGCTGTGTGCTCCCTGTCTGGGCTGTGTGCTCCCTGTCTGGGCTGTGTGCTCCCTGTCTGGGCTGTGTGCTCCCTGTCTGGGCTGTGTGCTCCCTGTCTGGGCTGTGTGCTCCCTGTCTGGGCTGTGTGCTCCCTGTCTGGGCTGTGTGCTCCCTGTCTGGGCTGTGTGCTCCCTGTCTGGGCTGTGTGCTCCCTGTCTGGGCTGTGTGCTCCCTGTCTGGGCTGTGTGCTCCCTGTCTGGGCTGTGTGCTCCCTGTCTGGGCTGTGTGCTCCCTGTCTGGGCTGTGTGCTCCCTGTCTGGGCTGTGTGCTCCCTGTCTGGGCTGTGTGCTCCCTGTCTGGGCTGTGTGCTCCCTGTCTGGGCTGTGTGCTCCCTGTCTGGGCTGTGTGCTCCCTGTCTGGGCTGTGTGCTCCCTGTCTGGGCTGTGTGCTCCCTGTCTGGGCTGTGTGCTCCCTGTCTGGGCTGTGTGCTCCCTGTCTGGGCTGTGTGCTCCCTGTCTGGGCTGTGTGCTCCCTGTCTGGGCTGTGTGCTCCCTGTCTGGGCTGTGTGCTCCCTGTCTGGGCTGTGTGCTCCCTGTCTGGGCTGTGTGCTCCCTGTCTGGGCTGTGTGCTCCCTGTCTGGGCTGTGTGCTCCCTGTCTGGGCTGTGTGCTCCCTGTCTGGGCTGTGTGCTCCCTGTCTGGGCTGTGTGCTCCCTGTCTGGGCTGTGTGCTCCCTGTCTGGGCTGTGTGCTCCCTGTCTGGGCTGTGTGCTCCCTGTCTGGGCTGTGTGCTCCCTGTCTGGGCTGTGTGCTCCCTGTCTGGGCTGTGTGCTCCCTGTCTGGGCTGTCGCAGTTAGCGCGCCGCTCTCTCCCTCTCTCTGGGCGGCGTGCCCCCTCTCTGGGCTGCGTGCCCCCTCTCTGGGCTGCGTGCCCCCTCTCTGGGCTGCGTGCCCCCTCTCTGGGCTATGTGCCCTCTCTCTGGGCTGCGTGCCCTCTCTCTGGGCTGCGTGCCCCCTCTCTGGGCTGTGTGCCCCCTCCTTGGGCTGTGTCCCCCCTCTGGACAGTGTGCTCCCTCCTTGGGCTGTGTGCTCCCTCCTTGGGCTGTGTGCTCCCTCCTTGGGCTGTGTGCCCCCTCTCTGGGCTGTGTGCTCCCTCTCTGGGCTGTGTCATCCCTCCCCAGACACTCCACTGTGACTCTGAAAGATTGTGAAATAAGGCATGCAGTGTTAATCCTCAGGCTCATGTCAAATGACAAGTAAAATAGTAATCATTGTTTATTTTAAGACTGCGTAGTGCTTTCTTTCTCTCAAATCAATAAAGGGCAGGAGATCTTTGACAGCCTGACAGTTTGAAGGAATGTTTTATGTACAATCACAGTTGCCTATTTTTATTAATCCCAGAGGGCATCCTATCTTTCCAAAAAGGTATCTAACTTCTCTAAAAACAGACCACACCTCCCCAGAGAACCGTTGCAACTTTAGAAATTCTACCAGGTCTACAGTGCATAAAGTTTTGCTTTGATCATTCCATTTACCACGATCAGGCCTGACTGAGGCATCTATACATTAACATGAACAGTGCCTCTGTAAACCAAGTAAGAACCTATCTCCATTTCCAATCCACCCTGAAAATAGACTGCTGATGAACTTTATAAAATGTGCAGGATAATGCTGAATTTTTGGATTTCCTACAACAGTTGGTTAGTTGTTGCTGGAATGAAAACCAACAACCCAACCAGTTAAGAGGTGATGCGATAAAAATAGCAATCTAAAAATTTAGTTCAGGTTTTGATGCTGACCACATCAAAGGGGATTTTCATTATTTTATTTTGTGAATTGTTTGACATGTTGAGGTCAGAGCTGTTGATGCTTTGAAATGCTACACTTCTTACTTTATGCAAACTGTCATTTGCACAGACATCCAGGTAAATTTTTGCAGATTCAATCTTTGTAGAGCACTTCTCTACTCTGTCAGTGTGACATTTTTATTTTAATTTGCCACACCAGCAATCTTGCGCCATCTCTGAACAATTGACTGACAATTTGACTCCAATTAGTGCCTTTTCTGACTATGGACCAATTTCTGTTCATAAATGGCTTCACACTGTAAGATTTTCCTTTATCAAACAGTTTAGAGGCATTGGACCCATGGAAAAAGCAATTTGAGACAAAGATTTCTGCAATAAATTCCTTTGCCTTCAATTCAGCAAGCAACACAATAAGTCTCCAATAATACTGCTGGTTGATGAAACCAAGCAGAAGTCATTTGTTGTGGCTTAATTCAATGCATGTTTGCTTTGGAATTCTAAGTTTCCAGTTTCAAGTTCCACTCTAAGGCTTCAGCAAAAAAAATCAAGGCTGACACTCCAGTGTATTGCAGGTGGCGTTGTCTTTCAAATATAATAGTCAAGTGATGCCACATTTGAGTGCTTGGGTGAATATAAACATCTTATAGCACCATTCTTAAAAAGATCAGTATTGTCCTCAAGTGTCTCGTCCAACATCTATCCATCATTTGGTGTCATACAGCCATAGAGTTATACACAAAAGGAAAGTAGACTATTTGTTCATAATCACATTGCTGGTTGTTGGAATTTGATGAGCATGCATTGATTGTCACTTTTCCTATATTGCAACAGTGACTACATTACAAAACACATCCTGTTGACTGTAAACCATTTTGAGTAATCTAACAGTCATGAGAAGATACTATATAATTTTAAGAAGTGTTTGTCCTTTAACTTCAAGGTGAATTAAAGCAATTATAAGCAGAAACTTTGTACATATGAACTCAGTGAATGATCATTTTGGCAGTGACTGAATGTTATGACTTAGTTGGCAACTAAAGAAATTCTATTCCAACTGCAGCAACCTCAGTGCTTTTCCTCAACTACACTTCTAACCTATTTTCAGGAGTAGATTGTCCAATAAACATTCCACTTAATAAAAAGTGTCCAGTAGAACGTTAAGTTTTATTTTCTAAACCACAGGATAAAAGTTGTCCTGATGTTATCCACAACAAAGATGTCTGCAGCTTTCACACATGCTTGCTGTAACTGATCAATCAGGTCTTTACATCCATTAGCCATGTCTTATCCTACGCAATTCTCATGATCAATACCACAATTACCTCAAGACATAACATCTCTAATCTTCCAGCAGATTTTCTGGGGCTTCATTATTTATGTTTTTTTTCTGTTATCAGTTGTTTACACTGAGAATGGTTCTTCAAGCCAGCTATGAAGCTGCTCATAATGGCTATCCAGTCCAACAGCCCTAATTTCTCCTACAAAATAATTAACTTTCATATTCCAGCCTGAATTGTTTATCCAGTTCTTTTATCAACAGTTCACTATATTTTCCATAGATCTCAAAGCCTGACATGCCATCTTTTAGAGCTGTTCTTGTTCTTCGTACAGATCAATGGTTTATTCTTTCCCCGGGTCTTTCTTATCTATGGCAAACAGCTTCAGCGTTTTACTTTACTTTGGAAAGAGTTTAGGCTTTGTAAAGTGTGCTTGTGTACCAAAGTTCCTCACTTTAATTTTTTTTAAAAGTTAAAGCCAGTTGGAGGGCAGTAACCTGTCTTCTTACAAAACAATCGAAGTCATTCCATGTGAGAAAGCAAATTATGATGGATGCTGGAAATATGAAAGAAAAAACAAATTCTGCTGGGAAAACACAACAGACTAGGGGAGATTTAATAACAAATTATTTCACATGTGATGATGCTGCTACTTTAAAAAGGCTATTTTGTCCTTGGATTTTTTTGTGAAAAGAGATTGTAAAGGCGGAGGTGTTAAGGAGCCTGGAAAGTTTAATGGTTGAACAATGGAAGGGAAGTGGCCAAATCCCCCAGTTCAGGTTTTCTAGTTTGATTTTAGTTGTAGCAGTCGCAAGGTATAGGAGTCCAGAAGGGTTGCAGGGTTCAGTAAGCTTACAACCCTCCTGACTTTCTTTCTGAAATCTCTCCCTGGATGTTGTTCCCCCCAGCTTGTAAGAATCTGTGTTTGAATTTACCTTTTTACGAAGCGGTGTGTTTATGGGATGTTATGACATTTGGAACAGTTAATTAGTCAAGTTATTGGGTCGGTTAAGTTTTCCAACTTAATTTATTCTAAATTCTGCTTTCTTTTGTTTGTGTTTCAATAGTCATGTTTAAATAAATTCTGTTTTGCTTAAAGCTGAGTAGTTTGACCAGTTACATTATACCTGGAACACCCACTTCATATTTGCCTTTAAAACAAGAAAACATTAGGGCCTCGGCTACCTTCTTAAAATATTTTGAGGGGGTCTGGCCTGGTCCACAAAACATAATAATGGCATCATGGAACATGGAAGTGTAGGAGTTGCAATACAGGTACTTGCATCTTCTTGCTTCACTGTATCCAAAGCCCAAACATCCTTTTCAAGGAAACCTTGCTTCTATCTATCTCAATTTAATATACTGTATTTGCTGTTCATGATTTGGTCTCCTCTACACTGGGAGACCAAACGCAGGCTGGATGACCAAATTGCAGACATTTCCATTCAGTTTGTAGGCACAACCCAAAGTTTCTGTTTGCTTGTAATTTTGATTCTCACTTTGTTCCCATGCAGAACTTACTGCCCTTGGCCTGTTCTGATGAAGCTCTGTGTAATCACAAGGAACAGCTCCTTATCTTTTGATTAGCTCTCAACAGCATTGTGAACTTAACACTGAGTTCAACAAATTTAGACCATAACCTCTGCTTCTGTCTTGTTAAATGTGTTTGCTTTTCCCCTTTGTTTTGGGTTTGCTGGCTTGACCATGTCTTTAATCCTGCTTTATGCCTCATATATTACATTCATATGGGTTTTAAGTAGGCAATCATGCTGGATTTGGACATAACGTTTGTTTCTTTACTCAAACTATTGCCACCCTCTTTAAACATCACATGATGGAATCTTTTGTTATTTAATATCCCCATGGACACCACCCTATCACTGATCATCTCCTTTCTCCTTGTCTCCCCTTATTCCCCGAGTATAAAAGCACATATGTTTCTTTATCCCACCAGTTCGAGTGAAAGGTCACCGGTTTGAAAATCATGGGCAGAATCTGGTGCTGCAGATGATATGGAGTAAAGGGTTAACTCACCCACAGAGCATGTGTGTAAGGAGTCACATCATGATGTCAGAACCAGGTGGAACCAAAACCAAGTGTAAGGTCTCAGTTGAGCTCTCTCCTCTTCTTTCCAATGTGCAAGTGTTGAAACAAGACAAAAGCTACATTCGCTTCTGGGAATAAACAGGGTTTGCTTCATTTTGAGTAACAACAAATTTACAGTGAGTGAATGATCACTTCACTCAGCTCACTGGACTGTAATGAGAGAGAACCCTTATCCCAAGCAGCCCAAATAATCAATTGACCTTGTCCAAAACCCTGAACTCAGAATAGACCCTGCTCTTAACTAACTGGTGTGACCCCCTGACTGACAGTCGTCTCCCTTGACTAGATTGAGGTCTTTTCATCTTGGAATTGAAGAGCTAGCCATTTGGTTGAAGCTGATTTGGTGTATTTGCTGTGTATGCTGCTGGAACATACTGTAGGTGTAACGTTGTTATAGCACAGTGGCATAAAGCAACATGTTCACCCACTTGACGGATCACTGTTGGCATCATTGCTAAGCTGGAAGAGAAAGTGAGGACTGCAGATGCTAGAGATCAGAGCTGAAAATGTGTTGCTGGAAAAGCGCAGCAGGTCAGGCAGCATCCAAGGAGCAGAAGAATCGATGTTTCGGGCATGAGCCCTTCTTCAGGAGCCCTTCCTGAAGAAGGGCTCATGCCCGAAACATCGATTCTCCTGCTCCTTGGATGCTGCCTGACCTGCTGCGCTTTTCCAGCAACACATTTTCATCTTTGCTAAGCTGCCTGGCTTTGTGTCTGTGCTAAAAGACAAGGTAACACAGTGCTGTGAAACATTATGTTCTGGGTGCAGCAGAAAACTGCAAGGCAAGGCAAGCCAGAGATGCCATGTGCATTCAAGTAGGCGTTAAGTGAGTGAGTGCTAAGAACGCAAGTGGAGTGCCCTGAGGTGCTTCCTCGTCCAATGCCTGAGATGTGTGCTTAGTGGCAGCATTACAATGAAAGATGTCAGAGCGCAGCATTGAGACTGATAACTGTATTCTATGTGAGTTGGAGATGCATGAAGTTTTGCTTTATTTCAAAACCATACTTTATTCAAAAAGAAACTTCATGTATGTACATAGTCACAAACGCATTCAGTTCTGTACAGTAGCATATCAAAGAAACAAACAAACATTGGAATTAGAATCTGTCCAAGCAAACCAAAGACATCTCTTATTTGATTATAATTATATGCATTTGAGGCAATGGGAAGGACTGATAGCTGAACAGACCCCGATTTAACTTCAGTGGAATGACTTCAGACAGTGGTCTTTCACCACTGGGCCTTGGTGGCAGTTGCCCCAAGCTTCAGTGCATCCCTCAGCACATAGTCCTGGACCTTGGAATGTGCCAGTCTGCAACACATGGTCAGGGTCAACTCCTCCTTTTGGAAGACCAATAAGTTTGTGACAGAAAAAGAGCGTCTTTCACCTCGTTGATGGTCCTCCAGTTGATGTTTGTGTTGGTTTGCATCCCGGGGAACAGACCATAGAGCACAGAGTCCTGTGGCAAAGAGCTGCTTGAGAGAACCTTAACAAAAACCACTGCATCTTTCCCCAGACTTCCTTTGCAAAGGCACATTCCAGAAGAAGATGTGTGATAGTCTCTACACCCTTGCAGCTGCTTTGAAGGCAGCTTGCGGTGACACAGATGGCCTGGACGTACGACAAGGATTTCACAAATAATGCCCTTCTCACCACCAGCCAAATTATGTCTTGTTGCTTGTTGGAAAGTTTTTGTGATGAAGTCTTCTGTCAAATGACTCTGACAGCCTGCTCAGGGAACAACCAGACAGGATTCAGCCCCTCCTTTTCCCACATGCTCTCGAGGATGTTACGTACTGACCACTTCCTGATGGACTTGTGATCAAAAGTGTTTTTCTAAGTTGCTATGATGAGGCTATATGTTCTTATACCGACCCCTAGTGACAAAAGGCGCAAGCCCACGGAGTGCGCACTAAGATGTTGGTGACGGTCGGCCTAATGTGGAGGCCTGCACGAGCAAGCACTGAGCTGCAGCTCTCAGATAACTGCTCTGATTTTCATCTCCGCCAAATGGGAAAATTGCAAGCATCTTCAAAATTAGGCAAGAATAGGCAAAAATGAGATATGAATGCAGGCAAATGGGAGCCTCCCTGTTCACTGGCAAGGTTCCTCTCTCACCCGTTAAAGCTTGGATGGAAAAGTGAAACTTTTTTCCTTGATGTTGAATTTCATTTTTCCAATCTTGCCATATTTCCCAACTGACTCACCTTTCTGAGCATTGGACAACTTTGCCCAGTAGTTTTTTGTTCCTTTTGCATGTCATAAACGTTGATGCTCTTTTGTTGAAACTATATGGGCAGCCTCTATGAATATGGTGAAAGTGAAGACTGCAGATGCTGGAGATCAGTCAAGATGAGAGTGCTGCTGGAAAAACACATCAGGTCAGGCAGCATCTGAGGAGCAGGAATTCCTGATGAAGGGCTTTTGCCTGAAACATCAATTTTCCTGCCCCTTGGATGCTGCCTGACCTGCTGTGCTTTTCCAGCACCACTCTAACCCAGCCTTTATGAATATGTTCAGTGACTGACCAAATTGCAAAATAAAATTTACCATCTGTCAAACCAGGCTTCACTGTGGGATTTCACTTGTCTGGTATTGACAGTAAACTAGCAAGTTATAAAAAGGAAGAAAGAGGCAAAAGTGAACAAAGACCCCTAAAAATACAAGGCTGGAGAAATAATAATGGAGAACAAGGAAAAGGCAGGGGAGTAGAATACATACTTTGCCTCAGTCTTCAAGATAGAAAGCATTGATTGCATTCCAGGAATACTAAATAATCAAGGAGCAAAATGGGGAGAAGCAAATAAATACAATATCTAGCATTAGAGAAAAAGTGTTAGAGAAACTAATGGAGCTAAAGGCAAATAGAATTGATAGGTCACATCCGAGAATATTAAATGAAGTAGCTACAAAGATATTGGATGCATTGGTAGTAATCTTTCAACAATTCTTAGATTTTGGAAAAGTCCTGAAACATTGGCAGTTTTCCAATGTACACATTAATCCAAAAATGAGAAGGAGACAATAAACAGGTAACTAGCCCAAATGGCTTAACATCTGTAATTGGAAAAAACATTAACAGTTTATTATCAAAGATATAATAACAGAGAATTTAAAGAAATACTTAATATAATCAAGCAGAGTCAGCATGGCTTAATGAGAGTGAAATCATGACCATTATGACAACGAATGCATAAGTGTTCTGACTTGGGAATCCTATAAGTATGAAACATCATATCATGAATGATGAGTAGCCACTTCACAGCCTTTCAGACTCAACGTTTGGTTCAGATCAGAACCTCCGCATCATATCTTTTTGAATGATACTTAGTAATGATTTTACTATTCGCATCTCAACCTATCTTTCATTTATCTTGATATGTATCCAATCATTTTATTTTGCACCATATCATTCCTTTTGCCATTTGTTCTCATCTATTCTTTCTCCTCCTCCTACTTTCCCTGCCTCGATGCTTGCTTAAATCCTGTTCATAATCACACCCTGAAATATTAACACTGTTTCTCTCACCACAGATGCTGCTACACCTGCTGAGTAGTTCCAGCATGTTCTATTTGTTATTTTAAGATTTCATGCATCCACTTTGTAGTTCATGTTAGTTTTTAAATCTGAGGTTGTTTTCCATTAACACATCATATGGTAGTTCCAACTATTCCCCTCTTTTTAGAAAGTTTTGTCAGTTTATTATCATTCAAATTGATTGATTATTCCCATTTTTCTTACCAAATCAAAGACATCTTCATTTAATAATCACCTTTTGGGAAAATAAATTTTCACGTTGGTTTTTTGAGATGGCTGCAGTACTGCTGAATGCACCAGTGGCATTGTCTAAGTTTTTATTTTGTCATTTACCCTTAAAATCAGACACATAGGAGAATTAGGACTGACACATTCAATAATCTACATTTAACACACTCATGCACGCCCATCTCCTTTTCAATCAAATAAACGGTTTCCCATGTTTCCCTGACATGAGTAATGAAGCTGTATTTTTCTCCGCTGTTTCTTTCTCTCAGGTCCATTCCTCACATTCTTTTCTTGGCTGTGAAGTCAAGAATTCGCTTCTTAAATCTTTATGCATTCTGTTGATTTCCTTATCTAAGATCCATTTTAATACCCATCTCTTTCATTAAGCATTTACTCACCATTACCTTCTCAAGAGCTATTCGGGATGAGCAATAAATTTTGGCCATCCAGCGACACCCTTGTTCCATAAGTGAATAATAAAAAGTATCATTCTTTACCTCAATATCAGTTTTTGTTCGGCAATGTTTCTCTGAAGTGGCTTAGGATGTTTGTCATCAAAAAAGGCATTGTATAAATACAAGCTATAAATTAGCTTGGCTCGATCATTAGTTTAGCTCCAGTACAGTGTTACTGGATTTATAAAGTAGGAACTTAAATTTTCCATTCACACCCAACCTTTCGAATTATTGCAAATTCCAGTTTAGTGGGCATTTCACGTGTCCCCAAGGTGTGCACCATTAATGTGATGATTTTCAGAAGTAACTCAAGATTTTCTGGAATACTCTCCGTGTTAGCAATGAATTGAAATAAATCCAACAGCAGAACCCCCAAATGTATACAGTGTACAGTCTTTAGCTGGCAGATCTCATTTTGTTTAATGACTTGCCGACTTGAGGCAGATGTTTCTATGATTTGAATTGGACCCCAGGTTGTAGTGACTCTAGACTAATATTGACTTGGATGTTTCCATGGAGCATTTCAATGATTTGGCTCTAGATTTTCTTCCAAGGGAAAAAAAACAATATAAACAAGGCTTCAAGCAAACAATACGTGTGGTGCTGTTCTGTGCAATTAGTTGCCACAGTTACAGAGAAATAAAACTTCAGTAACTCGGAGCTGTAATAATACAATTGAAGATTTATCATGCCTGTATATTTTAAATAAATAAGCAAGAGGAAAAGGCAGTGTTTGTATGTCCATGGCCATATATGCAAACATAAATCTACATTTAGGTGAAAAAAAGAAATTTAATTTGAAAAGATAATTTGAGAATATATCAGTTTGGCCCAGTGAACTTTGATTAGGTTTTATTAGTAGTATAAATTCCCACTTTATTTTATAAAAGATACACTACATATTGGACATATGTATCCATGAATCTGTGTCAACCAATCAATTATGTTTGATGCTTTAAAAGTCTTGAAATTTCTCTGAATATACAAACAGTTATAAATAAACAGTAGAAAAAGACCTGTTCTTTCTGGCTTATCCAATATAATTGTGATGCCTTTTATATCATCATGGAGACACTCCCTTCCCACTCAAATGGGTGTAACCTCCAGAGTCATAGAGCATCGAAACAGAGCTTTCGGTCCAACCCATCCATAACAACCAGATATCCTAAATTAATCTAGTCACATTTGCCGGCATTGACCCATATCCCTCTAAACCCTTCTTATTTATATACCCCTCCAGATGCCTTTTAAATACTGTAATTGTACCAGCCTCCATCACTCCCGACGGTTTCTCATTCCTTTTCACACCACCTTCTGCAAGAAAAGTTGCCCCTTAGGTCCCTTTTAAATCTTTCCCCTCTTAAGTTACTTTAAGGTTATATTAAGAAAGGCCTCGAATTGGAGCAGAGAGCCCAGAATAGAGATTTCGATCCCCTTGCTGAACCATCAGGCTGTCTGTTTCCCCCATTTGACTGGTCATAGCATTGGCACCAGCAACCCCAGGTAAAATCTTTGTGACAGTGACCAGAGACTCTTAACTGTCCATCAATTGAATCCTTACAGCCTCAATTGGTCCACATGTGATTGGATCATCATTAGTAAAATAACAGTGATGGGGCAGGGGAAGTCAGGTAAGCACCAGGAATGGCACCATTACCACTGCACTCAATTTCATGGCTTGCTCTTTGCCTCAGGAATATGGCCATTCAATATGCAGCAGAACCTATTAGATGACTTAATCACTACTTCATGTGGATCTCAGTTTTGTTTTTAATTCTTTCCAAACTTTGAATATTGTGTTGGACAGTAGAAGGAACAAATGATGAGCTCAAAGAATTCTACTTTACGTGATGCTTTTAAATTCAACTTGACAGATTAACAATGGCTGTG
Organism: Chiloscyllium plagiosum; assembly: GCF_004010195.1. Classification (NCBI taxonomy): domain Eukaryota; kingdom Metazoa; phylum Chordata; class Chondrichthyes; order Orectolobiformes; family Hemiscylliidae; genus Chiloscyllium; species Chiloscyllium plagiosum. Next base: position 49,315,302 of record NC_057724.1, read on the forward strand.
TGAAAGCACAGATGTTGAGATAAATCATTATTTGGAAATGTCGCACCTTTAGTTTTGTTCCTGTTGTGTGCAAACTGTGATCATGTGCACATTCAAAAGTTTGATCTAAAAAAAGCAGAGTATGATGGTGATGGAGTTAATTAAAGTGCTTTCATTTGTTAGGACCTTGGGTGTGCAAGTTTCTTTCTACTGTATACTCAGCGTACAAGACTGAAAGATTAAAACATTTGTCTGGATCGTTTTTGTCAATTCCTTTCAGATTCAGTGAGCTGACCTTGTCATCTTTCTTTCAAGACAAGTAAGTTCTCGGCAATAATGAATGGTTTTTGTTTGCACCTCCTTTGGCCAAGTTACAAAGTACTGGAGAAATACTTTGTTAAAAGTTCCTTCATTGCTTAATTATAGCAAACAATTACTGTCACCTATACTTACCATGAATAACAAGAATGAGTTTATTTCCTTTGGTCAAAGACAAATGTTAGTTAGTAGTACTCAGTTATTCAATATTGTTAATGTGAGGTACCAGTTTTAAAGTTACAACTAACAGAATTTACAGATAGCAGTAGTTGACTAATAAAAAATAAATCATATCCACATAATGTCTAAAATGATATGGTGCTTCATTTGGAATTCAGGAGGAAACAAGCAGGGATGGACTTGTGTTTCAAATAAAACCTCACAGAGGAATTGTAGCTGAATTATTTTTCCACATCATAATGTCCATCTTCAGCTTTGTTATATAGCCTTTGTTGTCTGGCCAATATAATCGAAGGTCGAAATTTCAGTTTTCCATTCAAAGATATCTTTTTTGTGCATTTTGTTTTTTAAAGTTATGAATACTTTTTAGATGATTTTAAGGATATCCGTTTGAGGGAATTTTACCTTCAGTGACAAACTGAATCTCTAAAAGTGATTAATAAAGGAGAAGTGACCTCTTATTCTCTCCACTGAACTTCTACCTTTCAAAACTAGAGGAAAAAAGTCATGCTTATGCTGTGTGGTTGAGATAAATATTTTTACTAATCTCTGCTTTGCAAAATATAATGTATCCTGGATTGCTTCAACTGTCGCAGCAAACAGAATGTCTTTGTTAGGATTTACTTCCAGTCATAAAACATGTCATTTTATGTTTCCCAAACATGGCATTAATGTAGACGTGATATATTTCTGAACTGTACAGGGCAAATTTACAACTTTATTATTCCCAGTAGGAGAATGACCTCTAAGTGGGCAAGGTTCAAAGAATTAACACAACAGCATTGTAGCCCTACCTCAGACTTTAGTTCTCTTCATGTTTTGTTCACTATTAGAATCAAACGGCCAGACATTTGCCACATACAAAAACATAGAAGTAGGTTTTGCTTCCTGCCACCAGTTGAGGAATCTAACCTTTCGTCATCAGACCTGTATTTCTTTATGTAACGTATTTATTTTATAAGGCTCTAATGAAGCATTTCAGATAATTTATGATATTAATGGCAATATGATGTAGTAAAATTCATTTGGTCCATCTCCAAAGGGCAATCGTTATGATTTAGAATTATGATTGATTTAAATCAATCTTTCATTAAATAATACATTAATTCTTTAGATTTTACATAGGTTAATGATGCTCAGACCACTATCCAGTGAGCAGAATGATGTCCATATCTTGAAGGCATCAAGACTTCATTTTAGTTGATCCCACGGTTGAGAATGTGAAAACAACTGTAACTGATGTTCTTGGATAAAGGTTACCATGTTGGGTCAGATACCAAGGAAAGTGTGGCCTAATTTCCAAGTCACCAACATACACAAAATAGACTCTTGGATACTCATAATCTGATTGATTGAGTATAATCCACATGACTTTGCAACTGGGAAACCATGTTTGTTAACTTGTTGGAGTTGTTTAAGATGTCATCAGCAAAACTTACAGAGAGAAGTCAATATAGATAAGATAGTTATATTTTCAGAACTTTTGATAAGTCCCTCACAGGAGGCTGATTAGAAAAATTAAAGCATGTAATGATATTAATTAATGTTTGTTTAACAGACAGAGACCAGCCAGAGAAGTTAAAGAGGGCATCAAATTGAAAGAAAATAAAGCATCCAATATGGCAAAGAATAGTGGTAAGCGAGAGGAATGTTTTCAAAACCAACAAAAAGAATCAAAAATGAAGAGGAAGGAAATAAACTTTGAGACTAAACTTGAAAGTAATATCACAATGTACAGCAAAAGCATCTTTGAATATATACAAAAGACATAAGCCAACATCTGTGTAAGAAGGTGTTTCTTAGAGAATGTGGCTGGTATAATAATGATGGGGAATTAGGAAATTGCAAGGGGTGAATAAATATTTTATATCAGTTTTCATAGTAGAAATGATAATTGGAATTCCAAAATTACTGGATAATCAAGGGGCAAAAAGAAGAGAGAAAATACTTACAATAACTATCATTACAGAAAAATATTACTGGAAAACAAATAGAGCTAAAACCTGATAGGTCTCAAGACCCAATGGAACACATGCTAGGCTATTAAAGGATGGAATAGCAGAGTTTGTGGATGCACTAGTAGTAATTGTCCAGGAATCCTTAGACTCTGGAAACATATTAAAGGATTGGAAAACTGCCTTTATTTAGAAAGGGAAGCAGGCAAACAAATGATAGGGTGGTTAGCTTATTGTCTTTTGTTGGGAAAAAGTTAGACTCTGTTATAAAGGATGTACTGTCAGAGCATTTGGAATAACATAATACAATCAAATAGAGTCAACATGGCTTCATTAATGGAAATGATGCCGATAAATTCAGTGGAATTGTTTGAGGAGGTATCAAGCAGAATAGACATAGGTGAAGCAGCAGATATGATATATTTGGAGTTTCTGGAAGTGTTTGACAAGGTACCACACATTAATCGACTTAATAAGATAAAAACCCATAGTATTGGAGATAGTAGATTAGCCTGGATAGAGAATTGATTAGCTAACAGAAGATAGAGTTGAGATAACAGAGGGCATTTCAGAATGGCCACCTGTAACTAGCGATATGTCACAGGGATCAGTGTCAGGGCCACAGTGATTTACATTGTATATAATAACTTGGATGAGGAGAGTGAAGAAAAACCACAGCCTTACAAAGGACTGGGTTGCTGGGGGTGTTCAGTGGGTCTGGCAGCATCTGTGAAGAAAAATCAGAGTTAATGTTACAGGTCCAGTGACCCTTTGTCTGTTTTTTCTTCATAGCTGCAGCCAGACCTACTGTGTGCTTCTCTCTCACTTCACCTGATGAAGGGGCTATGCTCCAAAAGTTTGTGATTTTAAATAAACATATTGGACTATAACCTGGTGTAATGTGATTTCTGACTTTGTCCATCCCAATCCAACATTGACACATCCACATTTTGTTTATCAATGTCGGGAAAATAAAACAATATTGATGTGAATGTATTTAGTTGGATTCACCATTATTATCTGCAGATGGAACTTACTCAGGAAATTTTCCTTACTGTTAGGTAGATGCATGACATCATAGTTCAACTCTGTTATTCTCAAGAATAAATATTCTACATTTGAATCATTAGAATGTGATAAACAAATCATTAAAGTAGTCAGTCTTAGAAGGTAAGTTATCATTACTTGTCGAAGCATGACTTGGAATATCAAACCTCTCCTTCCTTTCATGGCCTTCATTTTCACTCAAAAGGATTAATAGTCCTTATTTGATTTCTGGATGGAAAAGATTCAACTTGTCTCAGATAGTAGCCTCTATTTTCAGTATGGGCAGAATAACTCTTGTCTTTTGAGCTTAATTATAGTTTCGAGTGATAGTGTATCATAGTTACGTCAACAGCATTATTCATCATCCTATACCCAGATAAACAAATAAGACCTAACACAAATTATTGGTTACTTGACAACAGCTGGAAAATGTTATCATGTTGTCTCTTTCTGAGGAGGGAGAGATAGATGATGTTCATTGGTGTGCGACAAAACGCATGATTTATTCCGTGGTGGAGAAAAATCAGATAAACCACCAGTAATACATTAAAATTCACTGTATCAGAAAACTGTTCTCTGCTCTGCAATTCTATTTTATATAACTGGAGCAGAAAACATTGCAAAAATATTAAAATATAGATTGCTTTGCTTCCCTATGTCTCTTCTGTCTACTGATATATCTGCTCAGGTTGTTATTATTCATGGGGTTGGGGGTGGGGAATGTCACACTTTAAATGGCCAGTAAGTTTTATTGATATTATATGGTACATTGATTAAGACATCGTGTGGAGTTGTGAACAGTATTTTTCTTTTTATTTATTCATGGTATATGGTCAGCTCTAACTGGGCCAGCATTTATTGCCTTTCACTAGTTGTCCTTGAGGGGGAAGTGGTGAACTGCCTTCTTGAATTGCTGCAGAGCATGTGCTGTAGGTAACTCACAATGCTATTAGGAAGGGAGTTGTCATGGGTTTGGAAGGTACTGTTGAAGGAGTCTTGGTGAATTTCTGCAGTGCCTCTTGTAGATGGCACACACTGAAGCTATTGAATGTTGATGTTAAAGGAATAAATGTTTGTGGTGCCAGTCAAGCAGACTGCTTTGTCCTGGATGGCGTCAATCTTCTTGAGTGCACTCATCCAGGCAAATGGGAAGTATTCTATCACATTCATAACTTACACATTGTAGGTAGTGGGCATGCTTTAGGGAGTCAGGAAATGAATTACTTGATGCAGGATACCTCGCCTTGAACCTGCTCTTGTCGTTATATTTTTTATATGTTAAAAATCTCTCAACACAGTCCAACAGGAATACTTGGAATTACTAGCTTTCAAAGCACTGACCTTCATCAGGTATTGTGTGATTTTTAACTTTGTCCACCCCAGTTTAACACCAGCACCTCCACATGTTTTACATGGTTAGTCCAATTGAGTTTCTCGTCATCGGTAACCTCCAAGATGTGATGCTGTGGGATTTAGCAATAGTAATACCATTGAATATCAAGGGGTATTGTTTGAGGTAATCATTGCCTGGCACTGGTGAGGCACAAAAATCACTTTTAACTGATTAGCCCAAACCTGGGTATTATTCAGGTTTTGCTGAATTTGTGCTTGTAATTTTCTATCAGGTATTGCCTGTGAGCTGACTGGGAACATGGCAGAGTAGAATTGACCTTCATGCTTCTGCATTCTTGGACATAGATGATAACAAAATATTCCATTAACACATCTTTTCCATGGAGCAACTGGCCTTGCTTGATTCTGTGCATTCTTATCTCATTATAGCCATAGCATGTGCAACAAATGATGCTTCTTCCTGTCCTCATATAGTCATCCTGTGAATTCCCCCAAGGACTGAATTGACCTCCTCTGTTAATCACCCATAGTTAACGTCAGCAGAATCTTGTAGTGACAGAGGTCACAGCCTCTGGCTGAACCATATTTCCCATTTATAAGAAAGCTAGACACTTATTTTGCCAGTCATGCACTTAACCAGGACAGCAGGGAATTAGAAGTTGCTCATCAATCAAAAGCTGTTAACTGGGGAAAAAATGGCTGCTGCCAGTTGTACATCCATTCGAGAACTTGGATCAAGGAGGGATACAGTCACTGCTGATTAATAGTGGAAAAGGAGCCCATGGTGTCATGAGGTGCAGGCAGGAAGATTGGCAGCGGAGTAAAGTAGGTGGCTTTCAATAACCCTGTTTTTCCAAATACTGACTACCTTGCAATGAGGCAATAAGTGTCTTCAAATGAGGATCCATTCACGCCGTGTAAGAGCCAATAAGAAACCATGCCAGGCTTTTATTTGTTGCACTCTATGTGAACCTTCCTTTCATAACAGAGTTGGTGGCAGCATTAATTGCCTTGTTAAGGGCCTCAGTTTGGAGCACAGCAGGTAGGCAGGCCATCCATGGTGGAGGTGAGAAGGCAGCAGGGCTCACACCTCTAACTCTCCTCCTTGATTAAACACACCTCTGCCACCATCTTACCATGGAGACTGAAACAAAACTGCTTATTTTGTCTGTGGCAAAGAAGTCAGCAATTTAACTCAATTGATCTATACGGGTGTTTATGCTTTACACGAGCCTGCTTTTTCACTTCATCTAACCCAATCAGTGTGTTGTCTATCCTTTCTGCTCACATTTGCTTTCCCTTTCTAAGTTTGTTGATGGGATATGAGCATCACTGGCTAGGCCAGCATTGGTCTATTCCTAATTGCCATCAGGAGGATGGTGGTAAGATCCATTCCCAAACCAGTGTTGTCTTGGGTTAGGAACTCCCAGAGTGCTGGAAGTAAGTTCCACAATTTTGACACACCAAATGTGAAGGGACAGTGTAGGTTCAAGTCAGGAAGGTGTGTGACTTGGAAGGAACCTTGGGATGTGATTATTCTCTATGCTTCTGCTGTCCCTGTCATTCTAAATGGTAGAGGTTGCAGGTTTGGAAGTGCTGTCGAAGGAGCCTTGGTGTGCTGCAAGAATCTGGAATCTAATAGAATCAAAATTCCACATAAATGAGCTTATGCTATTTTTCTCAACCAATTCAGCATAATTCATTCTGTCATTGCTCTTTGGATTAGCAAGGTTGTCTTGTATTGAACACTTATATTTATGGGACCAGTGTCTGTTTAAAGGCCTTTATCAGGTTACATCTTAGCCTTCCATTTCTGAAAGAAATGACCTTCAATTTGATCAATTTTAGTTGTAACCAATCAGTTCAGTTGTAATCTTTGCAAATCCCTTTCCATCAGAGAGGGATAACTGGTTTCATAAAAGTTGATGTTAACTACTGCAAAATTATGGGTTAAAATCATAGAACATAGAACAGTACAGTGCAGGAAAAGGCCCTTCAGTCCACCATGTCTGCGCCAACCATGATGCCATTCGAATCTCATTTGCCTGCACATGGTCTATATCCCTCTATTATTTCCCTGCTTTTCATTTCTATATGCCTAGACATGAACTACAACATCTATTTGCTTCTTATAACGGTCATTTAACCAACATTTCTAATTGTAGTAATTATTTGTGTTTGTAAACCCTGATTTTTTTTCACTCCTCTGCTCCAATTAAACTCTTATTATCCAGGCAAAATGCAAACTTTCTCTTCCAACAATATTCACGATTTATAGAACACATAATGCTGTTAGGTCTTGGTGACATCATTTTCAGATATGAGATGAGCTTCCACATTTATCAAACATCTCAGTTCTTTTATAACTTCCATGTTGCAAGACTAGTTGTTTGTCCAACAGCCAATTTTTTTGTTGTAGATTATGAAAATGGAGAGAGATTTCATTGAAAAGGAGAGAAAAACCTGTTGAGTGAATTCTCCAGACTTGCCAATCACAGCACTTCTGATGTATGCTATACATTACAATATCTGTGGCAGCCTCTTCCAAGCAAACAAGTGAGTGGTCTTCTTCCTCTTATTTGTGTCTCCTTCTTGTTGTTTGCAAAATTGTCCTACAAGAAGAAAAAAAGTTTATATTTATGCTGGTGATAGTTTGTGAAGATGTTGCTGTCAAGGTAAATTAATATTGCTGATGTGAATGAACAGCCATGGTCTGAGAATTTGAGGAGAATGGCACATACAGTATGTGCTAAAACAGCAGGAGGAGATTGAATGAAGAATATTATACCATTTGAAGAGTGATAAGAAGTGTCAGGAAAAATGCTTGGAAAATGAATAAAAATACATGTGTGCTAAAGCTATAGGTAGTTCTAGTCTAGTAGAGTAAGAAAAATGTCAGTAGAATCTTACCTTTCGTAGTTCTGGTGAAACCATTCATTTCTTAGTGGCTCTGCAGCCAGGATGCTGGACTCAATGCATTAATCTACAGTAGCATACCTAGGAGCAAATGTTTGCACTTTGGCTGGATTTATTTCTGGCATTAGAAGAAAGTAGCAGCTCCCTATACTAACAGCCTTCAGCCCAAACTTGAAAAATTGGGTGGAGCCGCAGCACCGCATCCATTTCTACGCTGTGATGTGGGGGTGCCAGTGCTGGGCTGGGTTGGACAAGGTCAAAAACCACACGCCACCTGGTTATAGTCAAACAGGCTTATTTGAAAAAGCCAGTGTTTTCAAACAAACCTTTTGGACTATAACCTGGTATTGTGTGACTTTTGACCATTTCAATGCTGATGTGAGGTAAAACCATCTCTTGTATCTTTTTGTACCATAGAAGCCAGCAGTCAGTGAATATTCTAACATGTACGAAGTAGGCACTTCCAAAGCATTACTATATCTGAATGTTCCAATGTATTAATTACATGAAGTACTGCCTGAAAAAATAAAGGTGGGTCTTGTCACAAGATTTTCAACAATTTACTCAAACAGCTCAAGAGTCACGGAAAAGGCAATTTAGTCAATTAACTAGAGGCAGCCAGAAGAGTCATTTGCTATGTTTGGACTGCTTGTCATTTCGGTATTCAGGAAGAAGAAGCTCCATCATGGATAATGTGCTGTGGCTAATTCCATACCACAATGACTCCTGATAAAGGGCTTATGCCTGAAACGTTGATTCTCCTGCTCTTCGGATGCTGCCTGAGCTGTGGTCTTCCAGCATCACGCTCTAGGACACAGGAGAAGCCTGGGTATCCAAGAGGTGCAGCTGAGTGCATAAAAGAAAAACAGCAAAATGCTAGAGAAACTCAGCAGGCCTGGCAGCATCTATTAAATAAGAAAGAGAATTAATGTTCCAAATCCAAAGACTCTTCACTGACTCTCTGCCAGACTTGATGCAGCCATGTGTTTTGGAAGGGCATTGAAAAATCCCTGGGAACTGAGGGGACTCAGAATAAGCTGTATGTCATGAATAGTTGAGTACAGCTGAGTGAGAGTGAAGCAAGTTTGCTTTGTATATCTGAGAAATGTTTGTGTTTGGAGGAATGTAAAGGCAACACCAGATTGGTGAAGATAGCTACCTGCGAAAAAGCTATCTAGGAGCAAATGTTTGCACTTTGGCTGGATTTATTTCTGTCATTAGAAGAAAGTAGCAGCTCCCTATACTAACAGCCTTCAGCCCAAACTTGAAAAATTGGGTGGAGCCGCAGCACCGCATCCATTTCTACGCTGTGATGTGGGGGTGCCAGTGCTGGGCTGGGTTGGACAAGGTCAAAAACTGCAAGCAGTTACTAAAATATCATTTCAAGAATCGAAAGAAGTTTGCAACCAAGAAAAAGGTGAACTGCAACCAAGAAAAAAGGTGAACTGCAAGAATGTAAGCAGCTATTGAGGTAGTTCCAAAGCCACATCTTTGACATTGCAATGTTTTAATGAGATTTAGGTCAGGTTAATTCTTGATGTTAGCTTATCAATAATGTGTATGTATCTGAAGTCAGCTGTGTTGCTTTTATAACGAAATGAAGGGTGAAAGACATAGTCTGTTCCCACATTACAAAGAGATGTTGGGGGTGAGTTTAACCTGGGAGTCACCTGTAGCTCAGATCCTCCAACCCTAGCAACATCCTTGTAAATCTTTTCTGAACTCTTTCAAATTTCACAACATCATTCCGATAGGAAGGAGACCAGAATTGCACGCAATATTCCAACAGTGGCTTAACCAATGTCCTGTACAGCCGCAACATGACCTCCCAACTCCTGTACTCAATACTCTGACCAATTAAGGAAAGCATACCAAACGCCTTCTTCACTAACCTATCTACCTGCGACTTCACTTTCAAGGAGCTATTAACCTGCAGTCTGACTTCTAGATATGAGCATGTATTAGGAGAAATGTATCAGTGAGTTAGCTGTATTTAATTTGCTGAACATTACAAACAGGTAGTTGTAGAAAGATTTTTTTGTTAGGATCATTCCTTTGTATGTAAATGAGAGGGTATTCCTAATAAAACAACCGTTCACAAAAAAATGGCCACAACATGTATTTCTTAACTGCCCAGCATAACAGCTGATGTGACATATGTTAATACATTTCCTGCATTATGTTTATCAGCACCTCCTATAATGATGAGGAAAGGTTAGGGAAGGTGGCAAATCAGGAAAGGAGACCAGTGATGGAAATGACTTGCCCACTTTTCCTGTTTGAACACCATGTAAAAACAATGACTGCAGATGCTGGAAACCAGAGTCTAGATTAGAGCGGTGCTGGAAAAGCACAGCAGTTCAGGCAGCATCCGAGAAGCAGTGTTCTATTTGATCACCAAGCAGTCACCTGCCAGGCTTCGATTCATTCCTGAACCCCTCTTGCTGCCCTTATAATTGACTAATTAAGGATCGCAACTGACGTTAATGTGGGTGGATCAGCCTAGTCCTCAAAAAAGTCAGAGTTTGGCATTGAATGGTGAGAAGGTCATTCAAGAAATCTCTCCTGAACTCTTAGAAGTAGGGGATTATGCCATTCTTTCCCATGTTGTATGATTTGAAAATGCTCTGTTGGGAAGAGGAGCGAAGGGCAACAGTGCAATGGGGGAAAGGAACTGAGGGGATGAGACTTGAAAGGCAAGCAGGGAAAGAACATGTTGGGGAGAGACAGGGCTTGGAAGACATCCAGTGGAGGTGCAATCTTGAAAGAGGGCCCATAATGGATGCCGTTTCCTCCATACTCCCATCCAAGACCCAATAAGATAACCTGCATTGTCTCACACCCATTCATGAGTCCACATCCAACTTCGAATGGAGGTCAGGATGTAAAGTTCAGCCTTAAGCTGCCAATATTTGTTTACCGAAAAGCCTCAGTTTGTCTGAAATCAGATGGATTGTTCTAGGACTTGACCATCCCCAGTAAGATTGTGGACAGTTTGGGCTGGGTCTGGTGAGAGGGCAGTGGAATGGCCAATTGAAAAACTTTACAGGCAATTTCTAATCAAGTTATTCGCAGATGTAATGATGCACACTACTGGAGTACATGGGATCGGAACCCATCCTTCTGGCTCAAGGGTAGTAGCACCACCATTGCTGTGTGCCTAGCAATGGGGCTTGTAAAGGTCTACTCATCATGTATTATTTGTCCATTTCCTCAAAATGAAGATGCAACATGGTGAACATGATGTCACCATCACATTACTGAGTTCTGTGTGCATTTACTTAAAGATTGACCCCATTGAATAATCTTTGCTACACCCAGAGAGGGTTTGGTATCCAAGTGCAACAAGATGAAAAGGGAGTGGAAATAAGTGGTCCAGATCCTAAGTGTAGGATTAAGTCAATTGTGCAGTGTTGACACAAGCTATTCCACCTTCCTTTCATAGATTACACAAAGAGTGCTCTAAATGTCTCATGCTAGATTTTGCAGCAGGTCTTTTTGCAGATAAAAGAATCTCAAAAGGCTGGATAGAATCCTCGATTATTCTGACTGTGCACGGATCGGGAGTGGGGGGGGGGGGGGTGGTAGAAAGATGCTACAAGCTAAAAATTGACAAATGTCATGACAGCAATGGACTTAACAATTGTAGGCCTTTAAGGCATACAGTTATGCTTATTTCCATCTTAAGCTCAGATACTCTGCCATGTGGTGGGTGCTGCCTAGAAGGATATCTCATGAGGGAGTAAAACTTAGTTAGGCTTTCCTTGTAGAATCTTCAGAATAATTTGTTTAACAAAGACAGTGAAAGTTTCACCGGTTAAGTTAGATGTTATTTTTATTTCCCATTGTGAAGGTTTCTGGCCCATGTTTCACTTGGGTCTACCCTATCACCATCATCTAACCCTTGCGCATTACCAAAAGGTTTTATCTTCTGAGTACACTAAAAATCCACACCAGTCTAGCCAGCTGCAAATTGATTTGAAAGACAAAGGAGAGAAATAACTTGAAATAACGGAAAATTGAAGTTGACGATCCAAAAATTATGAAAGCAAGAGGGTGCATTTTCGTCTTGCATAAGATTTTTGTTAAAATTGTGAGGAAAACTCAACCTGGTGATATTGTGGTACTTGCATCAAATTTTGTCCATAATACAAATTGCTAAAAAGTAGTCTTAATGAATTGCTCGACTGTAGGTTAAAGTCAGTCATCCTGACAAACAAAATCAGATGATGGCCTGAATTTACATCACAGGGAGACTATGACAAACAAATGACAATAATTTGGAATTCCAAATCCAATCCCTGAACCCAGCATTTCTCAATATCACAGGGGCAAAATTGGGGGCCGTTCATAGTTCATGACAGGACAGTTCCAGAAGATAGTTGCCATTTAAAGAACATTGCCTTCATTCAATTCAGATTTTGAAGTCCTGAATAGTTGTAATCTGATAGTAGAGATTAGGTGAGATATGAACATTAGATAGCTAGTGTACACTGTGCAGAGCAGAAGTGACCCTACAATATGGTTCCAGAACACCTTGTGAATGGGGTATCTGGTATCTTTTGTGGGATGGCACCACGGTTCCTTTGGGGAGCATCAGTGTCCACCTCACTCCCCTCACTGTCCTGACAAAACATCTGAAGTGCAGATAGCCGTTTCTAAAGGTTTGTGCAGCTGGGATTTCACCCTCCTCTGTGCACCCCAACCAACATTGAAAATCAGTGCTTATGTCTGTAACTGCAAGAGACATTGAGTTTTAACATGATTGTTTTGATTAGATTAGATTAGATACCCTACAGTGTGGAAACAGGCCCTTCGGCCCAACAAGTCCACACCGACCCTCTGAAGATCAACCCACCCAGACCCCATGCCCCTACATTTACCCCTGACTAATGCACTTAACACTACGAGCAATTTAGCATGGCCAAATCACCTAAGCTGCACATCTTTGGACTGTGGCAGGAAACCAGAGCACCCAGAGGAAACCCATGCAGACACGGGGAGAATGTGTAAACTCCACGCAGACAGGCAGCCAAGGCTGGAATCAAATCTGGGACCTTGGTGCTGTGAGGCAGCAGTGCTAACCACTGAGCCACTGTGCCGCCCAGGACACCTTGTGAATGGGGCATCTGGCTATCTTTTGTGGGACGGCACCATGGTTCATTTGAGGAGCATTCGTGTCCACCTCACTCCCCTCACTGTCCTGACAAATTATCCAAAGTGCAGATGGTCGTCTCTAAAGGTTTGTGAAATACAATCTATCATTCGATGAATATTTTTAAAGAAGTGTTGAGAAAAGATATGTCAGGACTTCTAACTATTCATAGGAAATTAGAACAGGTCATTGATAATTTCATCATAGAATCCCCAGAGTGTGGAAACAGGCCATTCGGCCCAACAAATCTACACTGACTCTCTGAAGAACATTCCACCCAATTCCGGAATTTCCAATGGCTAATGCATCAAGCCTACTCATCCCTGAACACTCTGGGGAATTTAGCACAGTCAATCAACATAACTTGAACATTTTTGGTCTGTGGGGGAAAACCAGAGCACCCAGCAGAAAACCAAACAGACATGGGGAGAATTCCAAACAGTTACCCAAGGTTGGAACTGGACCCAGATTCCTGGCGCTGTAAGACAGCAGTGTGAACCGCTGAGCCATCGTGTTCCCTTGGCTTTCTGTTATTAAATCCAGAATGAACTGTACTGTGACACTGCTGGATTTGTGGAATTAGGTGTTTTTAAATGTGCAGATTAGATAATTTGATGCCCATTTAATTCTTAATACCCCACAATCTGACATTTGTACCTTTACAGGGATGAGATTTGCACTTCTTTTGTTGAGCCATTTTTAGCAACTAAATGGCTCCATAGGCAACTGCCAAACATATCCAAGTGTACAAATTGCTCTCATCAAGTCATTATACCATGATAAGCCTACAGCAAAATGAAAACTTTTTTCTATTTCTATGTCATAACAAATTCAATTGCGCAGAGAACCTTTTCTTTCATAGGAATATTGAAAATTATGAAATAATTGGTAAATAGATATATCACTTTGGAGCATCTTGAAAGTCAAAGACAAAATATACAATTGCGACATAAATCATTATGATTAAAAATATTGTTCATCATTAGGGAGGTTGATAGACCCATTAGCTGTACCTGTAGAATTAACAGAAAAGAAAAACACACTGACAACTGCTTTGATGAGTGATTCAGGGCAGTGGAAGCTGTCATCAGAATACCTTTGATGAACAATGTAATTTTCATTTTGGCATGTTTCATAGTCTTAAATGTACCCTCAATCAAGAGGAGAGTACAGACACTTTATGCATTTAGATTTAGTTATGTGCGAAGTTGGTAACCTGCTTATAGTACGTGCAGTACGTATATTCTGTTAAAATGTTGAACAAAAAAATTTATATGAAAGAATTATGTATCATATGCTAATATGCATACGTTCCATTTTCAAGGTCTACAGAAATTGTCAATATGAAAGAGTGTGTCAATTGTATTGATTTTGCTAAATGTCAGCATCAAAATTCCAAACTCAGCAAACATAATAACATGCCAATATAGAACAAATCATAACTTAATAAAATGTCATTCACTTTGAAGCACCTAAAGTGCTGTTCATAATATTTCTTGTATCTGTCAAGAAGATTGAGTTGATTTTAGGTTTCTGTAGTCTGTCATAAAATATTTGAAATCATCTTCAGTTATGTTTAATGATAAATATTGTTGGCTATTTGAAATTTCCAACAAATCCTGATTTATTAATAAATATGTCCCTGCCAAAAGGAAACACAATTTGAAATGGTTGTGAACTATCTTTAAAAAAGCACCACTTAAAAAAAAGTTTATAGTCAGACAACAACAAAAAGAGGTAAACAATTGAAAGCACACATATTAAGAAAACTGTTGAAACTGCTTTTGATAGGTCTTGAAATCATTTATGGTCCACTTATCCAGGTTAGAGGAAGAATCTTGAAATTCCTGTCTAGCAGTGATAATAGAAAGTAACCAACTGAAATGTTGTTTTGCAGACCTTGAGGTAAAGGGATCATTTATTGTTCCATTAAGTTTCAAGACTTGAAAAACTCCTTCCACTCAGACTTAATGGGTTTGAACACTTTATTGTGGTACTTGAAGAAGATTTACAAAGTTTACTTGGTGAATACTGATCAGACTTGGTAGATGTTTGCTTAATGTTTGTTTTATGTTCTGCAGCATTTGCAAGATGACTTTTCTTTTTTCTTCTTGCTGCTAATTTTCTCTCTTGAAGTGTTATGCTGAAGTATTACTTATACTTGGCAGTTCTCTTGTGACAGTACGTCTGAGTGAGCATCATTGGCAACAGATTTCAGCAGGCAAATTTATTGTGAAGGGGCTTCACAAACGAATCTTGTCCTGTCTTTTCCAGGGGTCCATAAATGTGTACAGCAAACATAACAGATTTAGGGTTGCCATAGATACTTACTTGAGGTTAGTTGCATCAGTTGTTCCTATCAACAGTCTGAGTGCCGACGTTTGTGGGAATTGACTTGTATTGCTCACTATCTGATTGAACAGTATCATAATCAAAGAATTTACCAATAGCATCCTTTTGTCATCAGATTGATAGTCAGGTCTTTTGTAAGTAGGTTTCTTCACTGAAGGTGGACTGAACAAACAAGCTATGAGATAAGGCTAACTAAGAACCGTAAAGCTGCTTCAATTACTGGACGGCAGTTATGATCCGATTCAGCTTAGTCGATACAACATAATTTCTCATAGTAATGCCTTACATTTGTGCTGTTAAAACTGGTGCGAATCAAGGAAAATGCAGCAAGCAGTTGGTGCACATTTCCCAATTCTAGGCATATCGTAAGATTTTTAAAAATTTAAATTGATACACGGGAAGGAAATGATTTGGCTGTATTACTATTTAGTGGACTTGCGCTTGTAAAATCAGAGAGGACAAGTGGGCGGATTGCAAAATGAAGCAATGTGACACTTCTCAGAAGCAAGAATACATAATTTATTAGGCTGGCAAAAGCCATATTAACTTGTGAAAGCATCCGGGAAGGAAGCACAAAAATGTTCATGTGCCATATGCACAGAGGTTAAGTAATTACAGGGATAGTATGTAATTGATGCTGCTGGTGGACAACTTGACAATGGTGGTGGTTGAGGAGAGATGTGGCAGGGAGGGAGGAATTTAATTGACCGAATGGGTGGTGATCCTGCCATCTTCGGGCCCCTACTGATTAAATCTACAGTGGGAGAATGGCTTGCCTGCCTGGACACAGGTAAAAACACTTGTGTGGGCTATTGATGCCCATTCAAGGCTTCATCCCATTCAAACGATTGGGTTTGCTTGTGAACTTCCAATTGGAGGTGACACAATTGACAGAAGATAGCTTGGTGGTGCTTGATGGAGGATTCTAGCATTGACTACAATATCAACACAAATGGAGCCCTTTCAGTCCCTCATACCTGTGCCAACTCTCTGCAAGCAGCAGCCAGAATTGCATTGTCCTTGAGACACATCATCACATGACCTTTAAATTGCTGATCATGTCAGAGCGGTCTGGATGATTCTGTTTGAGCTCTTTGACTGACTCCTTTGCATCACACTTGGTTTGCGTGTCACAGTGGGTTTGGTTTAAATCTTATGAGTCATTGTGATGCTGAGGTAAACAGACTGGTAGTCCTACCATTCCTGGACCTTCCTAGCTACCAGGTGGAAGATTTTGGAAATCCATGCTGAACCTGCAGATTGACATCTTGGTGTGTTTCCATGCCAATTCATGGAATTGCTGATCCATTGTGCATTGAGATTATCTTTTGTAGCTGGTATAATGGAGTACCATTAGACAGGACACGTGTCTTTTTAAATGCTTAGTGACTAATCATTGGCACCAGCTCCTGTATCAAATGTGGCTTTCAGGGCACATTGATCAGCTTTCTGGGGGCTTATTTTAATTCATTTGGGGCATGTGAGCAACACTGACTGGGCAAGCATTTGTTGTCCATGCCTATTGTCCTTGAGAAGGTGATAGTGAGATGCCTTCTTGGATCACCACAGTTCATTTCCTGTCGGACACCTAAAATAGCGCGAGAGAGGGAGCTGCAGAATTATGACTCAGAGATGTGAAAGGAACAGTGATACATTTCCAAGTCAGGATGGTTAATAGTTCGAAGAAGAAATGCAGATAGTGGTGTTCACATCCATGAGCTGAGATGGTTCTTCTAGCTGGTTATGGGTTTGGACGGTACCTTTTAAAAGCCTTGGTGAATTTCTGCAGTGTTTCTTAAAGATGGTAGACATTGCTGCTGCTTCTACTGATCGGTGGTGTTGGTGAGAGTGAGTATTTGTGGTTTGGTCACAATCAAGTGGGCTGCTTTGTCCTAGGTGGTGTCCAGACTCATCCAAGCAAGATCAGAGCATTCCATCACATTTCAAATTTATACCTTGTAAATGTTGGTCTGGCTTGGGGATGTGGCAGGGGACTTATACATTGCAGGATTCCTAATCTCTGACCTGCTCTTTTAACCAGCTGTATTTGACATGCACTCACGCTGTTATGGTGATTTGTCCCTGTATTCAGTTGGGTAGACTGTTTATCTCCAGCTGGTTATTCTGAGATATGGTTTTCTTTCTTTCTCTCTCTTTCTCGCATTGTCTCTTTCTCACATTCTCTCTCTCTCTCTCTCTCTCTCTCTCTCTCTCTCTCTCTCTCTCTCTCTCTCTCTCTTTTTCTCTCAAACACACAATCATGCACGCATGCTCACACACTACCATTATTATATTTCCGCTGTCTCTATTGGGAGTTGACCATGAAGGACTTTCCTTCTCAACATCTCCCCTTGCCTGAGGCATCTTGACCCACAGGCTAAACCTCCACCAGTCATCTCTCCCTAATGAGAGAGCAGTTCTATAGTCTGGTAAGACTCAGACAGTTCACCAGTAGTTATCTGATCTTGTCTGGGATGTAGAGCTCAACGTCTATAATGATAGTTTGAGGTAGTACATTCCAGCCCAACAAAGAATCATCAAGGTGTTCTATTGTGTTTTTGACCTCAAAAGGAAGTAACGTAAGGGCCAAATGTCAACAGCTTATATGGGACATAGAAAGCTGATATTCATGTCAATTAATGTTTAAGCAGTCCAAAAGCATGAAAGTAGTGATCTTACAAAAGTGAAAGATTATTTCAAGCATAAAGAAACTATGCAACATACTTGATAATCCAGTTGAAATTCATTTTTGGGACTTATCAACTTTATATTTGAATTACGTAAATCCTGTTTAGCCTCTCATTTGCATTTATTTTTCACTGGATATATTCATTTACAATTGTAACCTACAATCAAGAAGTGGTAATAATATTATATGATTGACAGATGATTAGATGAAGGCGATGTAAGTGTTTGATGGATAAGGTCTCTGGGTGACCCAGTCTCATGATTGATGAACTCCTTATATAAATGCATGATGGGACAGTATCCATGTCACGGTTAGTGTAATTGAGTGATTAATAGGAAACTGTCGGAAAGCCTAAAATCCAAGCAAAAATGATTTAAATTGATCGGGATAGCATTTGTAGCAAGCAAAGTGCTTCACCATTGCTGAACATTTCACAATATCTACTCAATTGTGACAAGATAAAGTAGAAATAGAATCATATTAAGGAAGCATGTAAAAAATGTTGATTTGCATATCTGGGCCTGTTTCAATCCAGCCTGCCTAGAAATCTGAGTTTTGCTTTTCATAGAATGGTAGAATGGTTACTGTACAGAGAGAAAGTAATTGCCTTGTGACTGCTCCAAATTCCTGTAAGAGCAATTTACCTAGTGCCACTTCCCCACTTCAAAGCATTCTGTTTCAAATCATGGCCCAATTCTCTCCTGAAAGTGATGATTAAATTGACCACTCCCTGCATAACGTGTTTTTTTTTCCCAATCCTCTTAAATCTATGTCTTCTGGATCCAATAACATTCTTGAATGGGAGCCTTTGGGCATTCTGGATGCAGTTGAATCTGACCCATTGTTTTATTCTTTGTGTCAAATGTTTCTTCCTTCCTTTTGAAAGGATAAACACTTGGAGGAAGAAATGGAGCAACAGCCTCTCACAGGTAAGAGGTACTACTCATTCTTGTTATTAATGAGACCATTGAAGTTCTTCCTGCAGTGCATTCTGATCCTTATAAAACTTTTCCTGTAATTGACATTAATGTGCTTAGTGTTTTTGGATCCTCCTCACATTATTTGAAAAGAGAATTTCCCTCTTCACCCCATTCTCTTGCAGCAAGACCTTCAGAGATGGTCCAGAGAACCTATAGATTGGCCCATGAATCATGTGAAAGGAGTGTTTTCCTTTAAAATTCCAAACACAAATCTTGCAGGAGGGAATTCAAGGTCACTATACGAAATGCATCCCTTTTTTAAATAGGGTTTTAGTTGACAATCTAAAAATTGCAATTCAAAAGGTAGATGTGATCTCCTTGTATCAGCAAATTGAAATCAGTTCCATTAGTTTATGATAAACCTCTGATTTATAGTTCAACAGGTAAATTTCTAATTCACCGTCTATCCACCCAGATTTAAAATGGAATCTCTGATTTTCTGTATGGACAATATAATTGTGTCCGTAAAGTAGCTTCAAATGGGTGATATTTACATATACTGGGTGAGTGGTGTAATGTCATTAGAAGTTGACAATGAAGAGTTAGCATAAATAGGAGTGAGAAGCTCCCCCAAGCAGTTGTTTCATATGAGTTTAGTTGGCTGGAATATGATAAATTGTTTAGAAGCTGTGATACTGGAAGCAAGCTGTCATTTGTCTTAATAATATAGGTACTGAAATGGCTCTATGGCCTTCCAAAAATCTTCCTTAATTGTCTTTGTGCAATAAAAAAAAATGTTTTCATGTGGAACCTCTGGCAAGTGGGTAGTAGTCAACAGTTATGAATTCAAAATAACAAAGTAACTAAAGAGGAAACAGGGAGAAATGGTTTCATATATGGCAAGTCCTTGACACTGATCCAACTCCCTCAGAGCCAACTCTCAGAATGAGCAGAACTCCTGACATTCCTATTCTTCTGGACGTAGGTTTGCTCGCTGAGCTAGAAGGTTTGTTTCATCACCATACCAGATAACATCATCAGTGAGCCTCTGGATGAAGCACTGGTAGCTTGCCCCATTTAGGTTTACTTGGGTTGGTGATGCCATTTCCTGTGATGACATCACTTACTGTGGTGATGTCATTTCCTGTTCTTTTTTCTTAGGGAGTGATAAATGGTATGCAAATCAATGTGTATGTTGATAGAGTTCGGGTTGGAATGCCATGATTCAAGGAATTCTCGTGTGTGTCTCTGCTTGGCTTGTCCTAGGATGGATGTGTTGTCCCAGTCGAAGTGGTGTCCTTCCTCATCTGTATGTAAGCATACTAGTGAGACTGGGTCATATATTTTGGTCGCTAGTTGCTGTTCATGTATCCAGGTGGCTAGTTTTCTGCCAGTTTGTCCAATGTAGTGTTTGTTCTCGTTCTTGCAAGGTGTTTTGTAAATGACACTAGTTTTGCTTGTTGTCTGTATAGAGTCTTTCAAATTAATTAGCTGCTGTTTTAGTGTGTTAGTGGGTTTATGGGCTACCATGATCCTACAAGATCTGATTAGTCTGGCAGTCTGGTAGACAGAACAAATACTGAACTACAGAGGAAATCATCCCAACACCCACAAACAAAGCTGCATTAGAATATTATTTCAATAAGCCACACACACAGTAGCACAGAGGAACTATGCAGAGCAGAGGAAAATCATCTACATGGTGTATTCAAAAAGAAAAGACACTCAATGAACATAGTCCACCAATTCCTCAGCAACAAACCCCAACAAGCATACAAAACACGTCCAGAAACTCTAGCCACTCTCCCCTACATCAAAGACATCCCTGAAATGACTGCCAGACTACTCAGACTTCGGCATCATGGTAGCCCACAAACCCACCAAGGCATGGTGATCTTTGATTAAACATTTACCAGTCCTCTCTCCAAAATCAGAGAGTAGCTCCTACGGTCCAGTATGACTATGTTGACTATACTGCAAGGAATATCTATCCTGGCTCATTCAATTGACCTTCATCAGCACAATCTTTGATACCATTCTTGCAATCCTAGGACTACCTGCTATTTTCTGCTACAGGTAGAAGATCCTTTATCCGAAATGCTTGAGAACAGCTGTTTTCGGAATTTGGAACTTTTCGGTTTTCAGAATGCAATAGTTTAATGCTGAAAGTTTTAAAAATCTTACCAGAGAAGCAGACTTATAACTAAGACGTGCTTGGCCAAACTGCCCCCCCCATGTCACATCCGAGTGACACGCATTGAGTGGGTGTTGACTTGGGGGCGTTCACAGAGAAACCCCAGGCCTGTTGTTGCTTGGCCACAACCCCCATGTCGCATCTAAGTGACACACATCGAGTGGGTGTCAACATGGGTTAACTGTTTGCTTGCCAAACAACCTTGTTAATGAGAAAAAAACTTCACAAAGCAACACTTTGAGCTTTTCAATTAGATTCCCTACAGTATGGAAGCAGGCCCTTTGGCCCAACCAGTCCACACCGACGAGTAACCCACCCAGACCCATTTCCCTCTGACTAATTGACCTAACATTTCAGGCAATTTAGCTTGGCCAATTCACCCAATCTGCACACCTTTGGACTGTGGGAGGAAACCAGAGCATTCAGAGGAAACCCACACAAACACAGGGAGAATGTGCAAACTCCACACAGACAGTCACCCGAGGCTGGAATCAAACCTTGCACTCTGGTGCTGTGAGGTAGCAGTGCTAACCACTGAGCCACTGTGCCGATGTGGATCATCAGATAAATGATCTTCTACTTGTACTCTGTTTCACTCCAGTTTGTCGCTAAATTCTGTGAAGGCAGGCAACAACAGTTTCATTCTACTTTGTGCAACTACTATGTGTAGTTTTGAGTGAGAAAAACAGTAAAGTACACAGAAAAGCTTTTCTATCAATGCCGCAATCAATTGCCATTTTGAATAGTTTGAAGATAAAGGAAAAAAAGATACAGTTTAAAGAGAGTCCATCAGTCCTGAAACAAGTCATCATTAACAAAACTCAACTACATTTTAGAGCTGACCACACCAAGAGCAATGGACACAATGCATCTCCTCCACCTCCCACACTTCTATCCTTGAAACCCACCCCTCCAACCGCAACAAGGACAGAACCCCCCTGGTCCTCACCTTCCACTCCACTGACCTCTGGATACAATGTATCACCCTCCACCATTTCTGCCACTTACAAACAGACTCCAACACCAGGCATATATTTTCCTCCCCATTCCTTCTGGCATTCCAGATAGACCATTCCTTCCGTGACTCCCTCGTTAGGTCCATGCCTCCCACAAACCCACCCTCCACTCCCGGCACCTTCCCTTGCCACTGCAAGAGGTATAAAACCTGCGCCCACATCGCCCCCCTCACCTCCACCCAAGGCCCCAAAGGATCTTTCCACATCCAACAGGGATTTCCCTACACCTCCAAACATCTCATCTACTGTGTCTATTGCTCTTAATGTGGTCTCCTCTACAATGGGGAGACAGGACGCCAACTTGCAGAACGTTTCAGAGAACATCTCTTTTACACATACACTGAACAACCCACCATCCTGTGACAAGCACTTCAACTTCCCCTCCCACTCTGACAAAGACATGCAAGTCCTGGGTCTCCTCCACTGCCAAAACCCAGCTACCAGACGACTAGAGGAAGAATACCTCATCTTCCACCGTGGCGCCTTCCAACCACACAGAATCGATGTCGATTTCACCAGTTTTCTCATCTACCCTCCCCCCACCTTATACCAGATCTAACCCTCCAACTCAGCTCCACCTTCATAAACTATCCTACCTGTTCATCTTCCTTCTCACCTATCCACTCCACCCTCTATTCTGACCTCTTACCTTCATGATGAAGAGTTTATGCTTGAAAAATTGACTGTTCTACCCCTCGGATGCTGCCTGACCGGCTGTGCTTTTCTTGTGTCATATTTCTTGACTATCTCCAGCTTCTGCAGTCCTCACCTTCTCCTACATTTTAGAGCCGGAGACTATTGTGTAAAGCAGTGGCGACTTGCCACTAATTACTTAAATGACATTGTGAGATAATCTCCACTAAACAGGATGCAAATAACCATTTATAACAAAAATATATACAAATATGCATGTATTATAAAGAAAGTAATGACTGCTATGCATTGGGTTTACATTGTATTACTGCTACAATCAATGTAGCTAATAATAATATGTCTTACTCTTGAACTGAGCCTGATCTCTCTCAAGAGAATATCATGCCTCTTCAATATAATGTTATTAGCTATTAAAAACTATGTTACAAACTTTTACCGTTTATTAAGGTTGAGCCTGCTTCTGCTGAAGATGTGCAGACATTTTTTGCCATTTGGCATCTATAGCTTGATCTAAAACCAGTAAGAAGGATTAGTGACAGTGAATCTCCACAAGGCATCTCAGATCATTTAGCTTTACTGTGTTGAGGATGTTAGGAATGCTGGTATCGTATACTATAAGCTAGTGGCAGTGATGACGACTTTGCCAACGTAAGTGAGACAATGGATGCTTCCTTATTTAAAAATACAGCCAGCACCAGGATTATGCTTGGCTGAGTCCCATCATCATTCAAATGTCCAGGTATCTTGCAGTTTGCTTGCTGCTTACCTCAAATGGAATAGGCAGTTCATGAATCATGTTCCTTGAATCTAAAATCAGGAGGTAAAATCCCAATGTGCCTTATTATGGCATTATTTTGTGTAATTCTGACCTTATCTTTTGCTTTGTTGCAGTTTGTGCATTGAATTATCTAATTTAAATGCTGAAAACCATTTGAAAATCCAAATATTCAGCAATTTACCTTCTTATTTAATATTCTTTCTGAACTGCCTGATTAAATGAATTCCACATATTGCTTGTTAGGATGATGGCTGATTGAGTTGAAGATCAAATAAATCATAACAGCTTTAATAAGCCAATAAAGCAATTCATTGAAAAGTCAGAGACTCGAGTGCCACTGTAACTGCCAGTCAAACTATTCTAACTACTTCCCTAATTGGAGCATTTTGTTCATTCTGCAAAGAAGAGTTTATGGAATGGTATTAAATTAACCTGTTCATTCCATATTTCTTCATGGATTGTGGGTGAGGATTAACATTGACTGTTGTGTCATGGTCAACATCAGGTGGTCAGTTAACTGTCGAGTGCAAAAACCCGTGTTATTTGAAATAAGTCAAGGTAAAGAACATCAGCAGTCAAAATTTTGTTCTAAAAGGTTAAAGATTAGCTTATTGTAAACTCTTGAAGACTTGCTGCTGTCAATGCCTTGGACTCTTCAATCAGTTTATTATTAAAAACTGCTGTTGTCAGTGAGATGGAAAAAGGACCATAGAATTCGGTTTGTGGTTCAATTTGATTTTATTAACAAAATATTCCTTATTAGAAATATGTGAGCATATCCCAACTTTCCACAATATATAGTCTCTACCCAGTTCTTTCTGTTTGAGAAAGGATATGACCCACAATGATCCAGAAATTTGAGGTGGGCTGTTGGAATCTCCTTCCTTACTGATGGAGAGTGAGCTCTCTTCCCTGAAGGTGTGTTGCAGGTCATGTTGGATTTTCTTCTGGGTGGTCTTGGTTTGCCACATGGTCTTCTGCCACAACCGAGTCTTCACTGAGGGAGTGGCTGGAACTAGTTCCCCTTGAATCTCTGGGACCTCATTCACCTTCATTTCGGCTGTTCTCTGCAGCTGCTAATTGCTTAAATTAGTTTGGCCGATTTTCTGTCAGACCTGAATTCTCTGGCTCTGGGCAATTTAGAATGTCCAATTTTGAGCTTTTGGTTGCTTGACCACACTGTTTAAAGATAAAGAGAAATTAAATTTAAAGAGATTAAACAATTACAGAAAAGGCAAAAGAATATTTATGCTCAGTGTCCAAGTAGGTTAATAAAACATGCAGTATTCTAGGCTTCATAATAAGAGATATAGAGCACAAGAGCGGGGAGATTCTAATGAACTTGGATAAGACAATGATTAGACCTCAGCTGTTGTATTGTGTACATTTTTGGGTGCCACATTAAACAAATTAAAAATTAAAACATTTTAAAAAATGCATTGGAGAGAATGCGGACAAAGGGCAATGAAAATGGTCCTGGGGGTGAGACACTTTAGTCGTGAGAAAAGATTAGAGAAGTTTAGACTGTTTTGATAGAAGTTTGTAAAACTGTGAGAGGTCTGGACACAGTGGACAGGGAGAAACTGTTTCACTCATAAATAGTTTGAGATACAAGTACAGGATGTAAATGCAAAGTGAGGAAAAAAAAATATTTTTCACACAATGAGTAGTTTGATATTGAATCGTGATGGTGGCACGTTCAAATGAGGCATTTAAGACAGCATTGGATTATTGTTTCTATTTAAACAATCTGTAGATTTCTGGGAAAATGAGAATTTGGCATCAAGTTGGAATGCTCAGAAAGCCAGTGCAGGCATGATTGGCTGAATGGTCTCCTCCTGCACCACAATGTTCTGAGGCTCAAAAGGGCTCTGTTCAGACTACACTGGGAGGATTGTGCATAGCTTTGAGCCCCATATCTCAGGAGAGATGTACTGGTGCCAGAGGGGGTTCAGAGAAGGTACACAAGAATGGTCCCAGGAATGAAAAGTTTAACATTTGTGGAACGTTTGATGACTCTGGGATTGTACTCAGTGGAGTTTAGAAGGATGAGGGGGTTTCTAATTAAAACTTAGAGTATTGAGTAGTCTGGACAGAATAGATGTTGGGAAGATGTTTCCATTGGTGGGAGAGACGAGGACCAGAGTGCACAGCCTTAGGGTAAAGGGAAGACCTTTTAGAAAAGAGAAAATAAGAAACTTCTTCAGCCAGGGAGTGGTGAATCTATGAAATTCACTGCTACGAAAGGCTGTGGAAGTCAGGTTAATGAGTGTATTTAAGTCGGAGATAGGTTCTTGATTGTCAAGGGGATCAAGGGGAGAAAGCGGGAGAGGGGTTGAGAAACTTAAAAGCCATGGTTGAATGGTGGAGCAGACTTGCCGGGCTGAATGGCCTAATATGTTAATGTTCCTAAATCTTATGGTTTTATGATCTTATTCTGTGATTCTGCAATTCTGTAAAATTCCTAACATATTTTGCTGGGGCCCATTGCTTGAGTTCATTGTTGCTTTATGAAATACATTGTTACTTGAAGGAAGTCAGATCCAGCAACTTTGATAACTTTTCCAGTTGTGGATAAGTAATATTTTCTTACATAGGCAGGTTCCTCAGAATGGCAGATTTTCAGAAGAAAAGAACAATCCTTGTTGTGCAGCTTTGGCACTTCCTGCTTGACGTTCTTTCACAGAGCAGTATTTGATTTCTGTGTACTGTAATCCCTTTGTCTTCCCTTAGTCACAATTCATCTCTGAGGATGGGTTCTTGAAACATTCTTCTTAGATGTCTCCATAACAAAATTTCTGTATAATCAGTTTTCATACAATCATAGAACCCCCACAGTCAGGAAGCAGTCCCTTTGACTCAGAGTCCATATCAGATCCTCTGCAGAGCATCCCATGCAGACCCATCCCCTTACACTATCCCTGTAACCTTGCATTCCCTATGGCTAATCACATAGTCTGAACATCCCTGGAAATTATAAGCAATTTAGCATGGCTAATCTATCTAACCTGCACATCTTTGGATTGTGAGAGGAAACTGGAGCACCTGTGCAGACACTGGGAGATTGTGTAGTTTGCACACAGACATTTGTTTTTTTATATATTTTTAAGTTGTAAAACTATCTGTTCAAGATGTTTGAGTTATCATTCCAACTGTGAGGCCTGTTCATTTCAGGTTCCGGAAGCTAGACTTAACCATTGCCTTTAATCAGAGACAATCAATCTTTACAGATATTGTTGTTATCATCCTGAAAGCTCCTAATGTTTGTTGAAACATTTGCAACATACATGTGCCAGATAATGACTATCAGCAATAAGAGACAATCTAACCTCTGCTCAAAGAAAAGAACAAAGAAAATTACAGCACCAGAACAGGTCCTCCAAGCACGCGCTGATCCAGATCCTCTACCTAAACCTGCACCTATTTTCTAAGGACCTGTGTCCCTTTGCAGTCTGCCCATTCATGTATCTGTCTAGATACATCTTAAATGACACTATCGTTCCCGCATCTCCCACCTCCGCTGGTGCCGCGTTCCAGGCACCCACTACCCTCTGTGTGAAGAACTTTCCACGCATATTTCCCCGAAACTTTTCCCCTCTCACTTTGAACTCATGACCTAATTGAGTCCTCCACGCTGCTCTTTGACATTCAACAGTATTAGCATCACTGAATCCCTCACCATCAACATCCTGGGGGTTATCATTGACCAGAAACTGAACTGGACTTGCCATATAAATACAATGGCTGCAAGAGCAGGTTAGAGGCTAGGAACACTGTGTTGAGCAACTCACCTGCCAACTCCCTAAAGCCTGTCCATTGTCAATACAAGGCTCAAGTCAGAAGTGTGTTGGAATACTCCCCACTTGCCTGAATGAGTAATTAAAAGATACACTACAGAAATTTACCATAGATCCTTAGACAGCATCTTCCAAATGCATGAACACTTCCATCTGGAAGGACAAGACCAACAGATGCATGACAAAACCACCATGTACAAGTTCCCATTCAAGCCAAACACCATTCTGACTTGAAAATATACCACCACTTCTTCAGCACTCTGGTCCAAAATTCTGGAATTCCCTCTATAAAGGCATTGTAGGTCCACCTCCAGCAGTTCAAGATGGCAACTCGCTACCACTTTCTCAAGGAGAACAAAGGATGGTTAATAAATGCTGGACAAGCAGTATTGCTCACGCCCGCAAGTGAGTAAAATAATCTTGGCAAGATAATGCAACGCAGTTCGTAGATGGCATTCAACGTTGCAACTTCGCATCAGTGGTGAAAGGATTGAATGCTGAAGGTGGTGGCTATGGTGCCAATCAAGCTTTATCCTGGATGATCTCAAGCTTTTTCAGTGTTGCTAATTTCTAAAAGATAAATTTATAAATCAGAGACATTCCTTAAATATGTTCTTTCGTTAAAAACCTACGAAATTAGACAGCATATTTTAACAGTTGAGGAACCTATCCATAACTGAAATCTGCTGTTATAGGACACGTGCTAAGAAAATAAGCCAAAAAATAGCATTGAGGGAGTATGCCATGGCCAAAAATAGCAATGGAAATGTAGCTCTATCAGTGGGAGATCCATAGATCCTAGAGTTACAGAATTATATTCCTCAATTGATGCATGATCTATTTTAACTCAGCTGCTAATGATGTGCAGTGGGACCAGAGGTTTAGAATTTCTTCCTTTAATTTCTTTTGTTCTATGGTATTGCAAATGAGCTGTGTACGGGTTTTAGCCTGTGACCACAGCAAGAGATAATTATGTAAGTTTTTGTGACATGGATAAGGCCAAGTACACCTGAAATTATCCAAATGACTGATAACTATGGCATTGACAAGAGAATAATCAACAGTTGATCAACATTCTTAATTTGCCTTCTAAAAATTGACAGTAGTTTTACCATTTTTTTTTAGTAAATCATGACTGTTTCACATGATTGTATGGTTTAATAATGTCTTTGGGGCACTGCTTGCTTCCCTACCACTGCCAAATATAACAGAGTTTTTGGCTCCCAGCAAAGTTTTCTTTAACCCCTCAATATCCTCTGTGCAAAAATATATTGTGGTAAGCATAGTTACTTCAGAATCTGTGTACTTGCACAGCATACAAGAAATACTTCAATAATAAGTTGTCCATAATAATATTCTTAGACAAGTGCAGGAAATCTAATTTGCATGACTCACGTTAAATGAGGCGTTAAAATCATCCCACACATAAATATGAAATTGGCAGTTTCTTCTATCAAGTGCTTCTTAATCACTCAAAGTAATGTATTCATTTCATCACATTTTTTTATTCTCCTTAACAAACACTTCAAGTGCCATTTAATTCATTTTTGACTTCCAAGTGATTTTGGCTCATTATGAAAGTAATGATAGCTGCGGCACACGTTTCCAATTTGTAACCAGCAATGGCATTCATAGCTCCTTGGTAAAGAATTAAGGGGTAAATTGTAATGCATTGCTCCTTCAACAATGATCCTCAACACTAACAGCGAAAATAGAAGCAAGAGTGGCCCATTTCGCCCATTTCGCATATCAAGCCTATTTCATCATTCAATACAAAAACGTGCCTTTTTCCCATATTCTCCGCAAACCTCTTGACATTTTTAATGTTAGAAATCTATCTATATCTTTCTCCAATATATTCAGTGACTTGACCTTCACTGTCTCATGTGGTAGAGAATTCCATAGGGCCACCACTTGCAGAATGGAGAATGTTCTCCTAATGTCAGTCCTAATTTATCAACCCTGTATCCCGAGGTCAGGACCCCTTATTCTAGAACCCACAGCCATGAACAGCATCAACACTCTACCCAGTGTCTCCATTCTTTATAAATTTCCATGGCCTCCCTTTTCATTTTTCTGACCTCCAGTGAATACAAGCCCAGTCAACTGAATTGCTTATAAAACAAACACGTCATCACAAGAATCAGCCCGACGAACCTTCTTTGAACTCCCTCTCAGTCAAATATATCCTTTATCGGGTAAGAAAACCAAAATAGCATGCAATACTCCTCGTGTGGTCTCATTTAGGCCCCATACAGCTGCAGCAATTCACCCTCGCTGATGTACTCCAATCCCTTTGCAATGAAGGCAAATGTACAGTTGGTCTTCCTTACCATTTGCTGCATCTGCATCTGCATGCTTGCTTTCAGTGACTAGTATACAAGGGCACCTGGCTCTCTTTGTACATTAACATTTCCCAATCTAAGACTATTTACATAATATCTTTTGCCATTTAGCTTTGCCCACCCAAAATGGATAGCTTTACACTCATTCATGTTATTACTGCATCTACCATTTATTTGGCTACACACTCAAATTGGCTAAGTTGCCATGAAGTCTCTTTATTTCTACTTCACCAATCACAATTCACTTAGTTTTGCCTCATCAGAAAATTTGGAAATGTTACAGTTCATCTTCTCAATTAAAATAATATAAATTGCTGAGGCACAAATACTGATCCCTGTTTTTCCCACCATTCACCACACTCCACTCTAAATGCCAGTAATTCCTATTCTTTGTTTGCTGTCTGCAAGACAATTCTCTCTGCAGTCTTCAGGACTCAATAATAAATTCAATAATTTTAGGGCCTGAGCACTTTCTTCCATGTCACCCCCCAGCCACACACAACAGGCCTTGTTATTTTCACTACAGCCAGCCCATTTTCACCCACTAATTTCCCCATTAACAGCTTTTCTTTCTCCTTGGCTCACCATTATCCATATTCCTTTATCTGCACAACTGCTGTTCTCTCTCTGGGTTAAATCTCCACCTATTGTTTATTCCCCCCCTTCCTCACCCCCATTCTCATCATATATCCCAACCTGTTCCAAGCTACAGTCAGTTCTGAGGAAGGGTCACTGCACCTGAAACAGTGTATCTGCTTTTTCTGCATGGGGCTCCCAGAAGTGCTGAGTTTTCCCAGTTATTTCTGTTTTTGCTTGAACAAGTTCTCAATTCATGCTAAAATATTACCCCAAACCCGATGCTTCAAATGTGCCCTTAAATGAGACTTTATCAAAAACTTTCTGAAAATTCAAATACACAAATGCATCAGCTCTCCATTATCTATGCTATTCGTTGCATCCTGAAAAAAACTCCAGTAACTTTGACAAACATGATTTCCCTTTCATAAACCTGCATTGATAAGTTTTACATGTTTTGTTGTCACATCCTTTATAACAGACTCTTGCATTTTAGCTGTTAATGATGTCAGATTAGCCAGTTTGTAATTCCCTTTTTTATCAATTTCCCTGTTTTCTCACTCTCTTCATTTCTTTAAATAGTGGGATTACATTTCACAGGATCCACAGAATTGTTATGACACTGAAGGAGGTCATTTGTCCCATTATGCCTGCACAAATTCTGTTACCTACTGCTAATCTCATGCCTATTCACCATACCCAGCACACCATTTCTATACAAAATTATCTAATACACTCTTGAATGCCTCAATTGAACCTGTTTTCACCATGTTTCCAGACAGTGCATTCCATACTCTAAATGCTTCCTGTATTGTTTGCACATCACTGTGAAATGTTACTGAGACTTTTCATTAATTACATTTGTATTTAATTCATTGAGTTTAAATTTCCCAGCTGCTGTGGGGGTTTTGAATTTATATCCAAATTTAGGTTACTCTAGTCCCTAGTTTACTAATCCAGTAATATTGCAATTTTGCTAAATGTTATCATTTGTCATCCTCCAATGTGCCAGCGCTGTTCTGAATGACAAACAAAATCCTCTCTCCTAAAACTTTTAAAATTGCATCCATAAAATTTCTAGCTTCCTGTTTTATTCTGACCAATCTGATTTATGTACATTGTATGTATTTGCTCTACTTTATGAACTTCAAGGGAAGGGCAAAAAAATCTATCATAACACAATAGTCAAGTTGATGCAGATCTGTTGCTACAGATTGGTGGTTGATCTTGCCTTTCTTGAGCTCCTTTTCTCTTCAGGATCTTGTTTACCCAACTGACTTTTATGTGTCGTGTTGTGATTCATACCATACCAATCATGTCAAAATACCTTGAGGCATTTCAAAGTCATTGTCAATGACTTTCCGTTGGGATACAGGTTCTACTTAAGCTTATTTGAAACCAATTCTCAATGAGAATTACAGCTGTTATAATACTTATGGAAGTGGGAGAAAAATGTAGCATTTGAGATTTGGCTTCAAACCATTTTGTTTTGTGTAGGTGCAGCCTCTGGCTGGTTCCTTGATAATCAAAGTCAATAGCTCAATAAAGCACATTACCCAAATCCCTTCGTTCACATGAATTGACAGCAAAAGTTAATCTCCACAATAATACAGCAATCTAAAATACCTTTTGCCTCTTAGCCATCCTCTTTTGCATAATTGAAACCATTATGAGTCTTATAGGTTAGTTTTGTTTGTAAGTAAAACATGCAATGAGTTCCAATGCTTTCCTATGTTTTTTGACTAATGTTTTTTTTTAAAAGTGACCTTGCTGTGAAAAATGAATGATAAATGATATCACCTGTTTTGTGGAGAATGATGAGGTGATGATGTTCATTGTTGATGTCAAAAGAAACAATAAAAGTTGCTCACAAAGATCTAACAATATCTGAAGTATGAACATCTCATTTGCAAGATTAATTTAATTCCCAAATACATGAACAATTTTAAGATATACCAGGTGTCCAACATTCGTGATTTCTCACAGACAGCTAGTCAGAAAGTAAAATGTGTAATTTAGTTTCAAAACTTAAAAAAAATGGAATAAGCATATAAGATTAAGGACTAATTGTTTTAAGTTACTCCCTCTCGTTAAACCCTTGATTCAGCACATATTTTGATATATTCTTTGAAAAATTGTACAAACATTTGTTTAGTATCTCTGCTGTTTCTAATTCCACATTATACTTCAACTTTGCCCACATTTTTAAAAAAATAATCACTTTCTTATTACAAATTTGTAATCACTGTTACAATCTATTATCTACTTATTGCTGGTTCACTTGCATCCTGTTTCTTCCTCCTTCATTCTCCTTCATCACTCTTTGATGACTTTTAATGCCACTTCAATATTCTAGCTTTTTACTCATCTTGGCAACAATGTAAATATCTTATAATCTGACACTAACTTTAAATTGCCATGTTTGACATGACTGTGCCATTCTTCTGCCTAAGATGTGATTGACCTCCAGGTAATTGAATAGCTTAAGGGTGTGACTGTTTCAGCAGAAACCATCAGAACTCTAGAGGAAAAGGAGGTGTATCTTTGCTCTGCAGTAAAATGCATCCATAGTGAACATAACCAATGTGCTTGGCCTTTCCAGTTGTTGTATGCTGTGACTTTTAATTGATAAGTCAAAGACCAACTTAAATTGGAGAAGCAGTTACCCTATACCTCCTGCAAATGTATGAAAATATCTGGAGAAGGTAGAGTTCTTGGGGGGGGGAGGTTTCACCGGAACTGTTTTCCCTGTCCTTTCCTCTATCCATACAGCCCATTTTATTTTTGTCAGTCTGTATATGAGTAGACAGGGAGGTTAGAGTTTTAACTAATAAAAGTTGTGTGCCAATCATTCATAATTGTTTGCCTGTAGATAGACTTGATTTATTTGTCATAATTAGTAATTCTTGTTAAGTGCCAAAACGTGGTCTGCGTTTTTTGTCAACTTGGGTGTGAAAGTCAGCCGAGTTGGAGAATTCAGTGTGCTTTTTTACAAAATCTTGAACTTTTGTGATGACTCCGAGAGTAGCAGGTCTTGATTTCCAGTATGCTACTACAGAGAGGCATAACACTCCACTATTCTATTACTTAGTGTCATTTTATATTGAATGACAGAATACTGTTAGTGATTCAGAGGTGACAAATAGTCTAATGGCTATCAACTCAGCAACTTATTATGGTAGCCTCCGCCTAATGGAACAAAATTGCCTGCATAAGTATTAAAAAGAAAATGGAATGATTAAATGGCTGAGTTGGCAAAAATAAGACATGATATCAAGAAGAACAACAAAACAAGTAAAAGAATATTAGAAGATTGTGCTTGATAAGCTCAAAGTGATCTGAATAGAAATATGAAGAGCTAGCTAAGTGGAACAGAAGCGGAGAAAGAGGAGAAACAGCTTGAGGAGAAAAAGGCAAACCAACACTTTGGGTAGACTTTTTCAGGCCCATTAATGACCATTTAGGAAGCAGGAGGGTCACCATTATGGGAGAGGAAGGCTTTGGCACTAGGCAATTAATTAAGCCTCTTAAAGACCCAATTACTTGACCCTTCTGCCTCATAGGGGTTTTGGCAGTGGTTAGCATTGGGACCACCAGCTGAAACTTTCAAATTCCTGTTGGGTGGTGTTATTTCATAATATTTGATGTGATCACTCTTTAAGAGAGTGACATGCAATGAGCTAAGTACCTGAATGTCTTCACATGACCACAGGCTAAAGGCTGCCTGCACTGTCGAACTTAGAGCATGGACTACCCTGTACAGCATTACTTTAACCCACCAGAGATATTCAAGTAAGAATAATCCACATAACTCATTTGTGATTCATTTAAATAATACATCATGTGTGATTGGATATTTTTTCCCTTAAAAGTATAATACAACAAAGCAATCAGCCTCACAAGCTGAATGCCAAGAGGAACAGCAACAGACAAAATAAAACAGCAATTCAGAAGTTTCCACATTACAGAACACAGAAGAAAATGAGATTTCTTCACAAATTGTATCTTTGAGTTGTGTTCGTTCAGGCAGCCACTGATTCGCACCCACTCTATCAAAAGGCTAATCTAAATCTAATCTAAAGGCTATCAAGAGTCAGCCCCACGTTGAACTGATAGAGAGCACATGTACATTCAAGTAACAAAAAAATTAATGTTGCATTCAAGAACAGTGCATAATAAATGGAACAAGCCCTAAAAAAAATGTCTCAGCCAAAAATTCAAAGAACCACTATGGACAATTCTCAAAGCAAGGAAAGAGTACACAAATGTAAATGTAGGGTGAGAAGAAAAGTATATCAAATGGGTTATGAACCATATGATGTCCACATTGAATTACTTCACATCAAACACACTCACTAAGCAAATTGTTCACAGCATTAAATCACTCATCCTGAAGTGTGGGACAATGGATAAAGATTTTTGTGTTGCCATGTTTCATCCTTTGGATGTAAAATTATCATCACTACCAGTGATCATGTTTAGAAGGCATGTAAGACCAATGTTGCCAAGCCTTAATCTGTCTAAATTCTCTGAGATGCAGGTTGCACTCCTTGACAAACAAGGGAGGATGAAGGTGGAGTATGGCTGACATGATGGTACAGAGCTACCAAAACAACATGCAGTACAAAATATCAGAGTCTCACATCCCATAATGGAGACATAGTTACCCTCCAAGGTTTCCAAAGTGTGCAGTTAACCATGCTAATGAATCACAACACCTAATGGAACAATGCTCATTAGGGACAGAAGCCAGCTAAAGGAGGTATATAATACATCAGTTGTGCATAGTGAGCACAAGTAAATTACATTTGTGTGACAACAATCTGATGAAACATTAGGAGAACAATAAACAAGCTCAAAGTTTGTGAGAAGATTTGTAGCTCGGGTGCTCATTGCTGTGGTTCTGTTCGCCGAACTGGAAGTTTTTGTTGCAAACGTTTCGTCCCCTGTCTAGGTGACATCCTCAGTGCTTGGGAGCCTCCTGTGAAGTGCTTCTGTGGTGTTTTCTCCAGCATTTATAGTGGCCTGTCCCTGCCGCTTCCGGTTGTCAGTTTCAGCTGTCCGCTGTAGTGGCCGGTATATTGGGTCCAGGTCTATGTGTTTGTTGATGGAGTTTGTGGATGAGTGCCATGCTTCTAGGAATTCCCTGGCTGTTCTTTGTTTCGCTTGCCCTATAATGGTAGTGTTGTCCCAGTCAAATTCATGTTGCTTGTCGTCTGCGTGTGTGGCTACTAGGGATAGCTGGTCGTGTTGTTTCGTGGCTAGTTTATGTTCATGGATGCGGATCGTTAGCTGTCTTCCTGTTTGTCCTATATAGTGTTTTGTGCAGTCCTTGCATGGGATTTTGTACACTACATTAGTTTTGCTCATGCTGGGTATCGGGTCCTTCGTTCTGGTGAGTTGTTGTCTGAGAGTGGCTGTTGGTTTGTGTGCTGTTATAAGTCCTAGTGGTCGCAGTAGTCTGGCTGTCATTTCAGAGATGTTCTTGATGTATGGTAGTGTGGCTAGTCCTTTGGGTTGCGGCATGTCCTCTCAACAGAACTGACATTCTTAACTTCCACTTTCTGGCCTTTTCCCCATTATCCTTGATTCCAAAGCTGATCAAGAGTTTATCTATCTCAGCCTTAAGTATATACAAGGACTCTGCTCCCCCTGCTCTCTGAGGCAAGGAGTTCTAAAGACTCTCAACCCTCATAGAGAATAAAATTCTCTTCATCTGAATCTTAAATTGGTGCTCCTTAATTCTGAGACAATGCCCTCTTTTCCTAGACTTTTCCATGAGGAGAACAGCATTTTTCTCAACATTCATACTGTCCAGCTTCTTAAGAAATAGCCCTATATGCCGAGGTTGCATTTGAAGTGCCCTACAATACCTTCTGGTTGTATTTTTTGACATTAGATTTCTCTTGGAGGTGAATCTAATGTTCTTTGCACGGCATGATTTGCAAATATTTTGGAATGTAGGACAGCTGCATGGTGAGTGCAATGGACCATACTTCCCCCAAACCTTCCTTGTATTCGGAGTCTTGGCTCCAGTGCTGATTCTGCAACAACAATTAATGCTTGTAGATGCTATTGTTTAACAAGAATTGATTTTTTTCTTGCTATTGTGTGGCAGTGTGCCAAAATCATGATCTTTTTGTTCTTGGAGAGTATTTTTGAAAATTTTGAATAGGTGTTAGAGCTAAAAAAAAAACCTTTATCCACTAAGACATTTCAACATCTGGAAAATCATTGTCCTCATTCTTGATCCAGCACTTACTGAGAAACTGATCAGTTGATTCTAGTAGACTTTGCCTGAGGATGTCAGCTCTCAATGAACTTTAAAGTTTATTTTTATGTAAAGTTGAATTTCTAGCTTGACAAGATATCTTTGGTCCCCTTTAATACAGGGCTGTGTTTGTGAAATTCCTCATTTCCAATGGCTATTTTTATTTTCTCTGCTTGTTCCATTTTTGTTAAAAGAACCTAAATTAGGACAAGACTTCTGGAGACTTCCAATTCATGCTAAGGAACTTGATAGTGATCTTTCTGATATACCCCATCTTTTGCATATGCTACTGATGCCAAATGGATTTGCGTTGTCTTACTACAGTAAGATTATTATATGTGGAAATACAGTGATATACCTGCTAACTTAAAAAAATTAATTTAGCCCTATGCTATATTCAGTGCTGTGAGTCTGTTTTTACAAATCAAGTACTTGTCCCTGTAGATTTTCTTTCTGGGATCCTGATCTGGGTGTAATTCCGTCATTGTTTCAGGACTTGCCTGAGGCCTTCTGTTATGTTTTCAAGCTTGCATCACTGCCTTGCTTTTAATTTAAATTCTGAGTGATAATTGCCCTGATGTGTATCTTGGTGCTTTTGGAAAGTAGCACACATTAAATAGCATGGATTCAGTTTAATGGGAAATACCATGCAGGTTTATTTACAATTCACATAATAACTTGCCATTGAGGATAACTGTATGCATCCTACTTTAGCTTGCTTCTTGTTGGACTGCATGTGGCAATCAGATATATGGGTACATCCTGTGCAGCTTCAGCTGGCATGTCAAGTTCTTAACACAATATAGTTCATAAAGCTATGACATGACGCACCACTCTAAATACTGTCCTGGGATCTTCTTAATTGCAGAAGCTAACAGGCTTGCAGACTGACGATTGCTGTAAAAGTGATGAGAGAACATGAGTTTCCTTCTTTGAGCTCTCTTGCATGGCAACTTGATTCTTTCAGAACCTCATCTAATATGTATTCTGGCTCAAATGTAATGACCACTTTATATTTGGATTTGGCTCTAAATATTGGGAAACTACTTTAAACCAAGAAAACTAAGATGTTTCAGTTCAAATCCAATTAAATGGAACTCATTGTGAATGGCATGTAAATTTGGCCTTATTCAATCAATTGGGGACAACACTAGACGTGTGTGTGTGAGAGAGAGAGAGAGAGAGAGAGATTTTGTACTGAAACTGTCCATTGATTGCTTTTTCAATTGACCAGTTGATTAGGTCAAGAGACCTAATGTTGGTTCCTGGCCAAGTGACTACAACCTTGTTTGTAGACAACACAGGGGAAACATGTATCATTTAAAGGAGAAATCACTTGCATTAGTCTCTTCCTCCTGTATGGAGAAGTAAGATACTAACTATTGTTAGCACTTCTCATTCCATGTTTCCCTGTAGGTTGCTTTCTGAGAATTCCCTTGTTGAAAGGAAAAGAAAATAAATAACCTTCAATGACACTGAAAGAGCAAATCCTTAACCAGCAAATAAAAGCCTGACAATTGATGTGTCAGAAAGAGTCAAGAGAAAACTGAAAGACAACAACACATTGAAGTCTGTGATCCAAACTGGTGCCAGAACTGTAGTTCTGTTTTTATTTTTCCTTTCCCAATCCATAATACTAGTGCTTTGTCCCTTTGTGTGTTTTTTTGTATGCTTATATTAATTTTAAGAAAGGTCAAAATTCACTCAACACCAGGTTATAGTCCAACAGGTTTATTTGAAAGCACAAGCTTTCGGAGCTTCACTCCTCCTTGAGATGCTAGTGAGAGAGGGAGACCCTAAGACAAAGAATTGAAAGTAAAGGATCAAAGGTCATATAACTGATGCAAATGAATTGAACACAACTAAAATGGCATTAAATCTGTAATCAGTTCGAATGGTGGTGTAGGTTTTGATTGGTGACTATGCAAATCCCAGAATTTAAGATTTTATCAGTATAAAAGAGGTTCTGGATCAGTGGTGCTGGAAGAGCACAGCAATTCAGGCAGCATCCGACGAGCAGCTGCTCGTCGGATGCTGCCTGAATTGCTGTGCTCTTCCAGCACCACTGATCCAGAATCTGGTTTCCAACATCTGCAGTCATTGTTTTTACCTAGTATAAAAGAGGTGACATCTCAGGTCAGAAAATGCATTTTTGGTTTGAGGGTTTTTTTTTAGTTTGTCTGTGTCTTAACCAGGAGCCAGAGTGCTTTTACTTCCAAAATAGAAATCTATAAAATGCCAGATTGACTGACTGTCTACATATTGAGTGCTTTTTGAACAAAATAGAGTGTTTCTGCAAATACAAACCTGCAAAAGCAAATTCACCCCATAGATTTGTGTGTGTGTGTGTGTGTGAGAGAAAGAGAGAGAGAGAAAGAACGTATGTGTGTGTGAGAGTATGTGCGTGTGTGTAAGATTGTGTGTGCTTGAGAGATTGTGTCTCCGAGTGTGAAAGAGTATATGCATGTGAGAGTGTGTGTGTGTGTGAGAGAGACAGTGTGTGCCTGTATGTGCATGTGAGTGTGTTTGTGTGAGAAGTGTGTATGTATGTGAGAGTGTGGATATGAGAATGTATGCTATGGTGGGATCACCTGTAGTGTAACATGAACCCAAGGTCCCAGTTGAAGCTGTCTCATGGGTACCGAACATGACTATCAGCCTCTACTTGGCAACTCTGCATTGTTATGTATCCTGAAGGCTGCCTTGGATGACATTTATCCGAAGATCCGAAGCTGACCGCTGAAGTGTTCCCCCACTGGAAGGGAATGAATCTGTCTGGCATTTGTTGCATGGTATCTATTCATAGAAAGTGAGTTTAATTTGTAGTTATAGATAAGCAATTGGACTTGTTTTTTTTTGTTATTGTACTTAAACAAAGTTTGATAATGAATATTTATCTTCTGAAAAATGAAAAACGTTGTGTACATAATCTTTTCACCTGAGTAACACAGTTAGCTTAAATTGGGTAATTTACTAGTTTAGATTTTCACACTCATTATGGCTCTGGGAACAATGTGGCTTGATTTCAAGTGCACCATCCCAGTGAGTTGTGACACCAGACCAAATGAAAGTTTCTCCTGTTAGCCTTCTGTCAAATGAAGCACAAAAACTGCATGTGCATAGCAGATTTATGCATCCTTGCTTGCATTTGGGTTTTACTCACTTTATAATGTCTCTTTCTTTCTCTTAGCACTTTCAAGTTAAACTTCAGCATGATTATATCAAGCTGGTTCTTGGGAAGTATAGAATGATTATTGACGGTGAAGTTTGGAAATTCAATGACAATTAAACAAGGTTAGAATTTTTCCGCGGTACCTAAAGAAGGTGAGGATCACCTTCCCATTGTTCTCTTGGAAAGTTTCAACTATATTTTGTTACAGAAAATGACATGTTAAAGGAGTCTGGAAATGTTTTGTTTCCAATGAATGAGTGAAAACTAGAAAGTGCATAAGGCTGTTTCCAGATCTTCTAGTGGATGTTGTCTCACCTTTCCATATCCAGCATCCACAATCGCCTTCCTAACCAGGATGTGCAGGTCATTCATTTTATATGGGATTTGAGAACAAGTGATAAGGGCTTCTTCTTACATTCGTATTCTTCAGCTCTATTGGGCTGTCTCCGACAACCAGGAATGCTTCAATCATCGGGATGATGTGCAATATTTTTGAAATCTCTGCATACAACTCATAGTGGCTGTGACAGTGTACATATACATACATATATCAAATAGAAAAATAACCTTGATTGGCTTAAAAGAGTGAAAGCATCTGAAACAACACAAGGCCAAAATGATCAGTTTAGAAAGGCAAATACAAATTGTTTAACATTTTTAAATCACTCTGTGAACTGTTAGGAAAATACAAGCTGCATATTTTGAAAGGTTTTTACAAATGCTCCACTGTCTATCACTAAAGACTCATTAGATTGCACGTCCCAGATTAACAAAAATTGACACTTCTTGTCAGTAAGCTCCTAATTCTCCGTAATCACATTTTTAATAGCATGCATTTGTTTTTAAAGTGCAGAATTTCAATTGCAAGCCTCTCTGAGAAAGATTTGTTTTGAGTCAAGTGCTTGGATTAAAAACGCTGGGAAACCAGCAAGTCATTTCGATTAGAGGAACTTCAAATTAAGGTTATCCTAACTGCAATTTCCCTGTGAATTTGTTTAGTTTCCAAGGACAATTAGAATACCCGACTGCAGCTCTGGCTGAGAGTTCAAAATTGGTGCAGATAAAAAAAAAATTCATAAAAAACTCATGTTCAACCATCATAATATCCAACCTGGAATTGAACAAAGCTTAAGTTTTCCAACTATTCTCGAACACTGGTCAGTTTACTCTAAATGCTATCTACTGTGTGTGTGAACAAAATTTTTCTTTCATCTGACATGAAATTCGCCTTTTAGTCTGTTGTCCCATTTGACGCATTGTACTGGATTTCACATTTGAGGGTTTCTCTCAATTGCCATTTGTCAAATCTGAAAACTGTGATAACATTTTTAAATAGGTGAAATCTCATGGATGTTTGAACAACCTGACTATGGCACGAAATGTTACAGAATCGCATGGGAAGTCCAGTGAGGCCCAGCTCACCATTAGGAACAACTCGCTGCATCTTTCAACTAAGTTTCAGATATTAGGGAGAGATTCTTACTCGACAATTGCAAGTTTATTCTTAAGGGGAATTATTGCTTATTAGTGACATTAATTGCAGATCTCACCTCATTAATATGTAGCTTTCTCTTGTAGCATGAACCACAAGCAAAATATGCACCAAGAATTCTCAACATAAAAGCCAGAGCTTGCTACTGGCTCCAAAGAGTTTCCTTTGATCACCATGTAATAGCATCTCAGGGCATACATTGTAGACACCAGTCATATGCATCCCCCATTCAAGCATCTTGGCATCCCAGCATGTGCCAGCCTCTAAAAACTGTCATGCCACATTTCCTGACATGATGCATCTGTACTTCAATGTGCAGCTATAATTATAGTCCTGCACAAGGACACTTTCTATTCAAATACATGCACACACTCCTGGATTGAATGGGCTGCATCGCTTGGCTAGTTTCTTGTTCTTTTAGTGGTCACTTGCTTTTAGCTACCTGGATATTCACAGCATCCCTGCCTTGCTTTCTTCATCTTGCCCCTCAGCCAGAGATGCCAGGATCACAATATCACTGTATTGCCTCACCGTTTAAGGCAGACTCAAAGGCAGGAAACCTTTCATGGTGGTCTGCATGTAATGAGTCATATCAAGGAGATAGTTTTCACTCAGCATGTACTAGCATAGTAAGTCAATGGAAGCCTCTGATACAAGTCCAAGGTAGTCGGGACGGTCAGAGTTAGAATCCTCTCCTCATATAGAGTGAGCAGTCATAAGTTGAGCAGCACACTATGCATCTTTCTGCACTTTTTCTGTCTGATTTCCTGCTGGAATAAGAGAGAGGTAGGCATTAAGGGAGGGGAAAGTGGATGGCAAGCTTTTACTTTTGGTGCGGGTGGGAAGGTATCCCAAGAGAGTGAGTAAGCAGTACAGAAGACATGCAAGGTTAGTAACATCCGGGGTTGGAGTGGGTGAGAGTAAATGAGAGAATTTGTTGCAGGCAATAACATTCAATTCTACATAGGATTGCTTATAATGTTCCCAGCGTGCCAGAAAGCTTAATGCAGCATGTGTGGGATGTGGCTGGTGTGGGCATTAATTACTCACTTAAGGGGCTTAATTCATTGAAATGTGTGAGCCCATCCACAGGTAGTTCTGACACAAATGTAACTCAAGTGCAGGCAGAAAGGCTGTGGAATCTGCACTCAGCACTATCAGGTTAAAAGTCTCCATCTCTCCCCACCACTACCATCACTACCAAATCCACGATGGGGGAGTGAACAGGATTCAACCCACTAATCATGATCAGTGTGGCAGGTTTCCCTGCGTTTGCTAATGCTGGATGTGGCAGTGTCCCTTCTCAACGTGATGTGGAGCTGACCTGCAGCTTTCGACCAGTTTTTCTAATCACTGTGTTCAGCAATGTTCTACAACACTCTGGACTAGGTGGGACTTGAACCCAGGCATCTTGGTCTTGAGGAAGGGACGCTATAACTGTGCCATGAGAGCTCTCACCTGCAGCTTTCTAAGGCCAAAACAGTGGAAGTCTCTGTTCAATTCTATTAACAACCAATTGACCTGTAAATAGCTGTGGGGCAGTCAGTCTGTGTCCCACTTGGCAGGCTTCTCCTAATTTTTTTGCTGATTGGGACAGGGATAGGGAAACTGACTTCTTGCATAATTCAGGCCTGCAAATCAAAAAAGACTGTGGCAGTGAAGTTGTTAATAATTTTAATAATACGCTGTGCATTCACACTTCACTCGGTTTTATTCACTTTGTTACATGAAGATTACATACTCTGGTAATTGCCTACAATTGTGGTGGTTTCATTTAAATTTGCATAAAATAAGATTTACAAATATGCTGAATACTTGCATCTGTTAAATACGTCTCTACTTTCCATATTAGCATGGGTATACACATTGATTTACATAGGATAATCTGGTTTGATGGATTTGAAAACATATCAGCTGGAATTTCAGCTGCTTTCCAATGGTGTATTTAAATCACATTTGTAGTGCCTTATTCTGTTAAATATACAATATTAATCTCCATGCTTGTGTTGCACATTAGTTCAATGAGTAATTACCATTAATTCCCAAAATGGATTGCTCAAATCCATTACCAACATTTCATGGCCATTTTATAATGTTCCTATATAGTCCGGTACCCTGCTAAGGGTTCTTGTTTGATTAATTGTAGTTTAGCTTCCTGTGTGTTTATGGAGGAAGGAATTTACCAGGATTACACATTTATTTGACTGGCAGTTGCTATCAATGATTTCCTGGATGAATAATTAATGGTTTGCTTTATGTAAAATGGGAGTGAGAAAACGTC
The DNA here is from genome assembly GCF_004010195.1 of Chiloscyllium plagiosum. Taxonomy (NCBI): domain Eukaryota; kingdom Metazoa; phylum Chordata; class Chondrichthyes; order Orectolobiformes; family Hemiscylliidae; genus Chiloscyllium; species Chiloscyllium plagiosum. Next base: position 49,358,742 of record NC_057724.1, read on the forward strand.
CAATTGATATCGAAGTTTTTTTGAATAATAAGTTAAAATACTTAACTGGAGTAAATGTCTTTGAAATTTCATCCCAACTCATCAGCTAGCTGCCTCTTCTTATCTGTTAGATGTTCTGCAAGTGAGACTCAAATTTAAATGTTCAAATTGCTTGGACCTCATTGCTGACAAACCTCAAATTGCTTTCGTCTTGTTTGTCATGTTTGTCGTGTCCAATATGGGGACACTTTTGGGGAATTTTGTATTTTTGCCTTAAGATCATTCAACAGGTAATAATTGTGAACACTAGTCGGGATATCCAGCGCAGAATAGAAACCTATGATAGGCTTACCATTGAACTTGGATAAGATGTTAAAATGTCCCTCTTATTACTAGATCCATTTGCCTATTAAGAATCAATGAAGTAAAGAAAATTAATGGAATCACAGAAACCCTAAAGGTGCAGAAGTGCATTTGGCCCATTAAGTTTGCGAAGAACCTCCGAAAAGCACCTCTCCCCCTATCCTGTTCCCTATAAGCCTGCATTCCCCATTGTTAATCTAACCAAGGTTGCACATTCCTGACATTTCAGGCAATTTAGCATGGCAGTCCACTTAACCTGTACATCTTTGGACTGTGAGGGGAAACTGGAGCACCCAGCAGAAACACACGTTGACATAAGGAAAACGTGCAAACCTTCACAGAGACAGATATCATATCCGAAGGTGCTAACCATTGATTAGTGGAATAAATAAATTGGCAAAGTTTGGGGTAAATTTTGTAGAGGTTATTAACCTTGTAGAACACAATAATCACCACTTCTGTACTTAGTGGTCAAATACTTCAGGTCAGTGTTTAACAGTTACATGTTTGATAAAGTGTTTGATATTACAATGAAAAAAATCAGAAACCCACTTGTGCTAATAAATATCTTTGTTACATATCAGTATGAGATTGCCAATTTTGCTTCAGATTAGCACCATATTTCTATTTGGGTTCTTACTTACCAGGAACAATGTTGAGAATCAGATAACTCATTTCAGCCAAGATTCTTAGTCAAAGGGGGCAAAATTATGTATCACCAAGCTGAAGAGCGAAAGAAATCAGTATTTCCTTGGAATCAAAACAGCATTACCAGAAAGCATGTCATTCTGTCTTGATTTCTTTCTTTGCTTTCTCAGTCTTTCATTCACTCTTTTGTCCTATCTCTCTCTTCCTCATTTTCACCATCCTCCACCCGCCACCAGTCTCAAGAGTTACAGCATCTGTTATTCTATGACTAACTGACACTGTCAGTATACTCTCAAGAGAATACAGTATGTCAGTTTGCCTTTAAAAGACTTGCTAATGATATCATCACTATATCATAGCATATGATTTTAAGGGTATAAAGATCACAGACTCTAGCTTAGCACAGATCATTTGAAGCATGATATGATGTTGAAAGCATTCTGCCCTTTGGAACCTCATGGCTTAATGTAGCCTGGATATGTATGGACCAATGGATATAATATTTGGATATGTTAATGAAGTATAATATATATCTGTCAGGATCCTAAATATCATTACTAATTTCTCATGTAATATATGGATTACCACATCAAGTAAAATTCCTTTTTCAGGGCAAAATGTACATTAATATGAATAATAAGTTATATCCTGGAATTAATGTTTAAACTGAAGGCAAGAAGAAATGTAAAAATGATGCTATGAAGATACACATTTTATCTGAAAACTGTAACCTGTGAAAACACTGTCAGTTGTTGCCTCATTCAGAAATTGAATAGAAGACACTTTGTTGAGTGGATGGTAGCAGTTTATATACTATTATCTTTCAGGTGAAGTTCTCTCTTTGCAGTTGCTTATTTCCATGGTAACTCAAATAAAAACCTTCGACTTGCTCAAGTCAGAATTTAATCAACTTGGCTTTATGGTGGCTGGATGCAGTCTTAGATTATTGCTCTGGCTAAATCCAGTCACACATTGCTGCAGATGCCTGAGAGCCATTCTAGATCACTGATATCATTGTGAAGACAAAGCCAAAGGTCAGGTGAATTGGTTTTGGAGCCAAATCCTGCACAAATGATGCATTATGAATTTTTCTCTACTTACCTCTTCTATCTCCTGACTTAATTGTGATCGCATGGCTTATAGAATTTTTCCACTTGTTAAGGACTGAGTGCAACTGAACAATGTACAATAAGGCCCTTTTTGTATACCGGTTTTCTACTGAGTTAGTTGTCCTCCGTTAGCAGTGCTGGGTATGCTGTACAGTAGTCTCTTTGTACTTAAGGGGAAACATAGGTTATACTGCTAATTGCCATCAACTCACCTAGTATTGGGTGAAAAAAGGTTCAAGCAAGAAGCAGCTTGGTCATAATTTAACTTTTAACAACAATGAATGTAAAGTAATGGAGAATGATCTGTATTTTACATACTAGCATCTTATTTCCTTTCAAGGCAGTAGAAACAATAACTGAGAGACATGTATAACTTAGTCATTTAATAGCAAGCTGTTTACCTTAGCAGGGCAATTATGCCAGAAGCAAGGATGCCAACAGAATGGTCGCTTGCACATGAATAGATAGATTTGGTGACTTAATAACCAGTGACATGCAGACATAGTTAAATGAGAGAATCTCTTGTGTTGTGCATGAGATGAGCATGATTCCAATTTAAGTTGCAGAATTGATATTTATTAAAACCTTTTTGAAGAGTGTACCTATGAATTTTACTCACTTTGGCTCATCAGTGCCTTGTGACAATGTATGAAAATGAGCTTGGCAGCCTTGAAACAGTCAAAACAAGCTCTCTCAAATGTAGTTGCAGGCTGACTGGTTGTGCTCCCTTGTTTGCAGGTGCATTGTTACCATTATTTTTTTCTTTCCCTCACTCTTGATAGGTTAGGGGCTATCTCTATCCTGAATGACTACTCAAGTGATGGTTGCAAAGAAGGTCAACATGTAGTATGATTATATGGATGGACATTACCACCTTTAATCCTATTAACTGCTATTCTCTTTGAAGTGACATAGCCTCCAACCCATATCTCTACATATGTACAGTCAAAGTGCAAGCAGATTTTTTATCTTGGAAATTACAGCTACATTTTATAAATATTCAGTAAACCCTGCAGAGTTGTGTAATCCATTTATTTCATTAGTTCAAAGGATAAATTTTAGCTCAGACATAGTGAACATACTGTATGTTTTAGGACATCCTAGAGCGTGGCATATCATCATGAAGAAGGGTGGACATTCTTTTGGTTTTAATTTTTGATAGTTTGCTCTAACCTGTCTTTTGTGTGGCAGCTCACTGAAATTAGGTCAATAAAGTAAATGACAATTACAGTTAGGATTGCAGTTTAAGCAGGGAAAATTATCACTTGATTATTCACAATGTGGAGTCTTGGGGAGAATTAACCTTTCTTTTGATTTTTTGAGGGAATAGAAATAGAAGATTTGTTCACGTTGCAATTGATGGAAATAAAACTACAATGGCCCTTATGGAATCTTGTGGCAATAGAAAGTAACTAGCATATTAACTTGGAAGTAATGACAAAGTAAACAGGCAACTGTTGAGAGATATTAATTAAGATTGTTATATCTGGAAGTAACTGGAAATGAAGAGAAGTAATGCCATTTCGAGTTGACCATTGCATTTTTTTAGGCAGTACCAACAAAAGTAAATAATTAAGATCTGTAAAATCTAAGGGAGTTATTAGGAAAATAGAAACTGAGTACGCCATCTTTTTAGATGGACATCAGATTAAGTTAGTAGGACCTGTTTCGTTTCTGTCTCTTATATGCAGTGACATTTGTTTCACTTTAAGAATGTGAAATCTGGTTTCAAAACTCCGTTGTCTTGGATTTCTTGGTAAATGTTAATAATCTCTAACAGCCATGGGCACACGTATGGTCCCCAGCTATGCCTGTCTCTTTGTTGACTACGTAGAGCAGTTGATCTTCCGTAATTACACCGGCACCACTCCCCACCTCTTCTTCCGCTACTTTGATGACTACATTGGCGCCACCTCGTGCTCCCAAGAGGAGGTTGAGCAATTCATCAACTTCACCAACACATTCCACCCCGACCTTAAATTTACCTGGACCATCTCTGACACCTCCCTCCCCTTCCTGGACCTCTCCATCTCCATTAATGACGACCAACTTGACATCGACATTTTTTACAAACCCACCGACTCCCACAGCTACCTGGATTACACCTCTTCCCACCCTACCTCCTGCAAAAATGCCACCCCATATTCCCAATTCCTCCGCCTTCAC
>NC_057724.1:49363717-49392404 GCF_004010195.1 Chiloscyllium plagiosum
GCTACTCTCTCCCCACCCCCACCCTCCCCTAGCTTATCTCTCCACGCTTCAGGCTCTCTGCCTTTATTCCTGATGAAGGGCTTTTGCCCGAAACGTCGATTTTGCTGAAGCTCCTCGATGCTGCCTGAATTGCTGTGCTCTTCCAGCACCACTGATCCTGAATCTTAATTCTGTCAATTGAAAGCTTATAAATCTAGCTAACTCCAGCACATAAAGGTTTCCCTGAATATTCTGGCAGAATGAGGGTTAACATACGAAACTAACAGGGAGTGACTAAAAGGCTGCAATCTAATTTCATAATAAGTGTTATGAATCCTTTGAGCTTGAAGTTTATTATGCCTTCTTCGGTTTTGTAATTTGCTCATACTTATTCATGCTTGAAAGAATTGTATCGCTTTTTTAAAATGTAAAATCAACAAACAGCAAAATGTTCCTCTGAACCAGCAGTGCTAATGTTTTGAATGCAAATTTAAAACCCACTGTTTATGCTTCCCAAGTAATCAAACGTTTATTTTTGCATTCTGCACTGTACATCATTTTAAGTAGAAATAAATCATGGTTACTGAGCATCTGAGTTTTAATATCTTGGTTTTTTTTATGAAATATGGGAAGATTTTGTTTGGATAAAAAAAATCAGTAAATCAATTCCTGATTCTCATTTTTGGGATTTGGGATCATATCAACAGATAAGAATGCGATTTATTCTAATGGCTCCAATGATGCTATTTATAGTGAATTTGGATAGTCTCAATATAAGTTAGTTTGAATGTCCTTAGTTCAAGACCAACAGAAGATAGGAAAAATAAATTTGCATTCCTATAGCATCTTGTCATGTCTAACAACCAAAATGTTATGTCAGAAAATTGGTAAGTTAGCAACCTTAGTCAGGTAGATTACAGGACAATTGCTTTTAGAAATGGGATGTCATTCTGGGGCAGTCGAGTGTGGTGAGCTGACACTGAGGCTGAAGGCTGCAGCTGTTGCCAGACAGTATAGAGAGATAGAACCTGCCACTGATGAAATAAAAGCTTGTATTCTCTCGAACCATAAGCTGAAATCTTCTCTGACTAATGTGTAGAAGAAATGGATGAGAAGGGGGCAAGGCCAATGTTGATGTCGCAAGCATCTCGATCTATCTTTTGACAAGCTACGTGGCAAGTTTCTCACTGGGCAATGGTGACTTGCCGATTCTTTCAAGCATGAATAAGTATGAGCAAATTACAAAACTGAAGAAGGCATAATAAACTTGGGGGAGTGGGGATATGCTGTTGCTTGCTAAAGCCATGTCAATTAACCAACGTGCCTCATTAATAATCAGCTAATGATCTTATCAAACTCGACAAACAATGTAATTGCTGAAGGACAAAAGCAGAAATTGCTCGAAACCCCTGCAGGTCTGACAACATGGATGGAGAGAAAGTGAGGATTGCAGATGCTGGAGTCGAGAGTTTGGTGCTGGAAAGGCACAGCAGCTTAGGCAGCATCTGAGGAGCAGGAAAATCAATGTTTCGGACAAAAGGTCTTTATCATTCCTGATGAGAGGCTTTTGTCCAAAACATTGATTCACCTGCTCCTCGGATGCTGCCTGACCTGCTGTGCTTTTCCAGCACCACACTCTCGACTCTAATCTCTAGCATCTGTAATCCTCACTTTCTCTACACAAATGTGGCCAGACCTGCTGAGTTTTTCCTGCGAACTATTCTGGGTCACAGGACCCAAAATGCAAACGCTGATTTCTCTCCATTGCTGCTGCCCGACCTGCTGACCTTTTCCAGCAATTTCTGTTTTTGTTTCTGATTACAGCATCTGCAGTTCATTTGGTTTTTAAATGCTGAGAAAACTAATTCAGCTCACTGCATACTCTAAAGGACCTCCACTTTATGTGCAACTAAACTGCATCACTGCCAAGGATCCATGGGCACCAGCTGCGCAAGCCCTTCATCCATGGACATTGGCATTTGATATTTGCCAAGCCAGCATAACCATAATGGCACACCTCCATTATACTTGTAGGGTGCTCTGGGAAACACACACAACTTCATTGCAGGGAGCACTGGCAGTTTGCATTGAAAGGCTGCAGTAGAAAATGTTTGCATTGCAGGGACAGGCACTGAACTTGACTAGGTTATATCTCAAGGCTGTTCACTTGCTCGCTCAACACTTATTCATGAAGCAGCTACCTGCATGCTCACATTATCCATGCTTTACCATATCATGGCAATTTCAACAGTTACAAAACCAGGTAGCTTACCTTGCTGGTCAGTTATCCTCAGTCAAGGAACAGTACATCAATCTGTATGGAAGAAAGAAGAGTGTAGCACTCCCCACTGACCTTCCATCAGCAGTGTCAGCCATTCCTCTGGATGATGGAAATGAGACTAATCCAGTAGTGATCTTTGACTATGGTGCCAGTGTCTGGTGTCATAACATCCTCTGCCGGAGGACTCGTTCCTTTTCCACCACCCTCTCTACCAAGACATCCCAGTCCGTGGCAGAGAATTATGATGACCTCATCCCCTTCACCAACATTTTCAGGTTGTGTCCATTAATGAACAAGGCAGGTTTCGATCACCAGTGCTTATTTGAAGTGAGCAGCAGCTTTTTAAAAATAGTGTGGCTTCAAAAGATGCTGGCCATTCAATAGATGATAGCTAAGTGTCAAATTGTTCTGGGAATGGCACAGGGTAAGATGGGGCTTGAATTTGATGTGACAGATGCTATTGTGAAGGTGGGTAGTTAATCATAGAATCCCTACAGTGTGGAAGCAGGCCATTCAGCCCATCAAAGTAATACTGACCCTTCGAAGAGCACATCACCTATCCCTGTAACTCTGCATTTCCAATGGCTAATCCATCTCATTTGCACACCACTGGACACTATGGGCAATTTACCTTGGCCAACCTACCTGACCTGCACATCTGTTGACAGTGGGAGGAAACTGAGCTGGTAGAAACCTACATAGACACCGGGTGAATGTGCAAACTCCACATAGCCAGTTGCCTGAGGGTGGAATCAAACCCAGGTCCCTGGTGATGAGAGGCAGTAGTGCTAACCACTGAGCCACTGTGTCATCTTGAAGTGAATTTAATAAGATATGGTGAGAAAACCTGCTTTCCCTCACAGCAACTTTCCCTCTAATTGTGACAGTTTAAAAATAAGAGAAACTGAAATGTTCGAGTTTAAAGAGAAGTCCATCTATGTCTGAGTTCTGAGTTGGCTCAGAGCTACCGTGGCTTTGTCAGACATGACTAACATCAAAGTCTCCAATCCTCAGGTGCCATCTTTTGCCACTGGGCTAATTCACCTTCACCACCACTGGCAAGGGTACTCCCGATAGTTGAAATCTATCGCCAAGGTCGATGTTGCCATGATGTCCTCCTGTCACCGCTTTGATGTCATCTGTACCGGTCCCAGCCAATAATGAAGTCGCCAATTCTTAAGCACCATCTTTGCCTGCTCGGTCTACCTCACTGTCATCAACTTAGCGTTCATTTCCTCCATGCTGGGCTCACTTTCTCCTCCACCCTGAGCTCACTCTCTCCTCCACCCAGGGCTCGCTCCCAACCTGGGGAACATGTTCGCACATTCTGTTGAATGTCTCCTGCATTCACATTCTTCGTAAAGTGGGTAACCAAAACTGTATGTAGTACTCCACCTGCAGCTGAACTGATGGACACCAATATCAGATCTGACACCAAGCTGACGGAATACAGAACTGAGATGGTTCCCACCCACCTGTGTGGCTCTGAGACGTGACCTATCTACAGTAGACACCGCAAGGTGCTGGAGCACTACCACAACACACTCTGTGCAAGATCCTGCGAACCCATGAGGAATTCAGATGTAACAACACCAGCATCCTCGACCAGGCCAGCAACCCCAGCATTGAGGCATTGCCCACCTTTGATTGGTCATGATAGGCTTAACTCACACGAGACTCCCCAAGCAGATGCTGTATTCCCAGCATCAAAACGGCATGGGAGCTCCACGTGAGGAGAAACAATGTTTCAGTGATACCTTCAAGGCCTTACTGGTGAAGTGCGGCATTCCCACCGACACTGACTGACTCAAGACAATTCAAAAGTGGAGGAGGAGCATACGAGAAGGCATCAAGCACCTGAAGACCTGCCATTGGTTAAAAGCAGATGTTAGGGAAAAGCAGTGTAAGGAGCACATTGCCACACCATTGTCTCACCCAGCCCTTCCCACAACCACCCTTTTTCCCCCAAGCGTGGCAAAGTCTGCAGAAGCTGCATTGGACTATACAGCCATTTCTGGGCTCACCCTAAGAGTGGACTACAGCCATCCTCATCTGCGAGAGACTGCCAATGATGATGATTAACTAATGTCTCAGCACCACCATTATCCTTTGTCCTGTATTAAATGCCGTGGATAATAAAGGCAGCATCCCTTATGGCTTCTTAACCACCTCCTCCATTGCCTTCTAGGATCCTTGACCTTGAACAAGCAATCAGGGTCCTTCTGATCCTTTGGATTTCCTATGCTCCCACCATTCATCATTCACTTTTGTGCCTTCTTAGTCTTTTCAAAATGCATCACTAGAACTCTGTTGGAACACTGAAAAAAATTCAGCACTTTAGGCAGAATTTGAGGAGAGAAAAGGAATTAATGTTTCATATTATTATGAAGGTGTAGAGGTGTACTGTACCTTTAAGAGAGTTGAAAAACTAGTAAGGACTGACAAAGCACAGACAGTCCTGAACAAAGGAAGAAATTAACACTTGAGAAACAAACCGCTGCAGCTGAGTTGCCATGAATCAAAAGCAAATTCAAATTCAGCCAATCAGTTTAAATTATGCCCCAAGATAACAAACTCCAATCAAATTTGAATTTAGTATTTTGATAATATTAAAACCAATGAAACAAACTGATGTTTTGGGTTATGAAACCAGACATTTTGAACAGTTAGAAGAAGAACAGCCAAGCCACCAAGAAGTATAGTCTGAACATAGAACATAGAACATAGAACAATACAGCACAGAACAGGCCCTTCGGCCCACGATGTTGTGCCGAACTTCTAACCTAGATTAAGTATCCATCCATGTACCTATCCAAATGCCGCTTAAAGGTCGCCAATGATTCCGACTCTACCACTCCCACGGGCAGCGCATTCCATGCCCCCACCACTCTCTGGGTAAAGAACCCACCCCTGACATCTCCTCTATACCTTCCACTCTTCACCTTAAATTTATGTCCCCTTGTAACACTCTGGCAGCAGAACAGCTCTCCGAAAGGTACTGGTCGATAAGTTTGTGCAGCAGAACATCGAAACCGACCAAGAGAACATCTACAGAGAAAAATCTACAAAGCAGAAATTACAAAGCTGACTGGATTTTTGAAACGTGGTTTTTAAAAAAATCTTAATTGGAGTTTTTTTTATCTGTCTTGTATTGTAGAGTGGGAGGTAAAAGATAGGTTTAAGAGAAAGAAGTTGGAAATAGTTGTGCTTTTAATATTCTCTGTTGAACTTAAAGGATAAAATCAGTAATTTTTACTGAAAATAGAGACCTCTGGGATAATTCTTTGCCTCTCAAATTTTAACAGATTACGGTGTGAGGTGAATTTTTTCTGTGTGGCTGGTTCAAATTAGCAGAGGGGTTTACCCCGTGTCGTAACAACATCACAACCTTGACTTTTCAGAACTTTGATGTACGGTTACTCAACTCACAACATCAGCTGTACATCATTCTTGTAAATCTTCTTTTGCTCCTAGTTCAGGGCACTGAAACTCTTCTGCTCCAAGTGTTGTCTGATCAAGGTTCATTGGTCCTTCTCGTTCGTGCTTATGAGTTGACAGTCAATGGAGTTTCTTGCTTAGACAGATACACTCAGCCACAAAGAGAAGCTTTGTTTGAAATGCTGACTGGGGTCACATATTTTCTAAATTGAACATGAGCCACATCTACCTTCACTGAGAGCTTAAGGGGTCATCCAATAAGTGTGTTCTAATAAACACTCACAAACGACTATGTAAGTCCACTTGCTTTCTCTTTAGGGTATGTTTGACTGGTCCCATCTTGCAAAGACATCCTCCAAGGAGTGCCCAAGTGGCTGTCTGCCTGGATAATGTTTTAATTTCAGAACCTACTGCACAGGAACAAGTGGAGAGCTTGGAGGAATTCTTATGGCATTTTTTTGAGGCTGGCATCTGGCTATAATCTAAAAAGTGTGTGTTCCAAGTCAACAAAGTGATGTACATAATTGATAGGGATAGATTACATTTTGTTGAAGAGAAGGTGAAAACTATAAAAAGGGGTCTGACTCCAAGGAACAAAATGGAGTTGAAATTTCTCTGGGGTGGTATATGATCCACCTCAGGATCTTCGGTGATGGCTCTCCAGATGCCCTGAGAGTTAGCCTTCACAAAGGCAAGACTGGTATTGCACATAGGCAGAACCGGGGAGAAGATTGCAAAATAAACACGTCAACCACCTCTGGCGGTAACCCTTCACAGATGTGACACACACATCACTGAGAATGAGCTCCTGCATTGACCCTTTGACAGTATTCAGCGAAGAGATGTTTGCCTGCTTATACATCCTTCAACTAGACCTGGAAAGCAATAGGAATGGGGCCATGGGCAAAATGATGCAGAAGGCTAAATCATCCCTGGAGCATGAGGGAGTCCTTGGACTTGAAGAGGGAGAAATGCGATAATCTTTTAAGTCTCATATGGCATCACTAATTAATCTCACCATGGAGCTTCTTGGATATGAGTCATAACATCTCTGAACATATTGATTAGAAAAATAGGTTAAATTAAAAAAAACCCAGAGAGTATTTTTGTCGCACTCTAGGTATGTCCCTGGACCAAGAGACCTTGGTTCAAGTCCCCCCAATCTGGAAATGACTAACAACATCTCTGAAAAATTTGATCAGAAAAATAGTTTTTTTTTTAAAAATCAGACCTCGCCCACTTGCTCCAGAGATATGTCGTAATATCACAAAACAGGTTTAAAAAGAAACAAGGCAGACCTTATCTGTCTATGCCAGGCTGGGACTATGACACATTTTAACATTAGTTGGTCATTAGCAAAAGTTGTGTCTTTATATTGTGCCTTTCAAATCCTCAGGACAATTGAAAATACTTTCCAATATTTACGCCTCTTCAAATGTAATCATTGTTGTAACCTTTTCAATTAAATTTTTAAAAATCCATTAACTTATCTCAATACCCTGTCAATGGCATTGAGATAAATCACTAATTTTAAAAAATTTTTGTTGATAAGTTGAGGGGCAGTTGATGGTCTGGCCACAGGGTGGACTGTTCTTTTCGACTTGTGCCTCATGATCTTTATATCCACCTGGTATCCACAAGTAAACAGGATTCCCAGGGTAATGCACAGAAGCATCAGCTCAGATTGTATGATTATGTATTGAGTTCTGTCTCTAACACGAGAATGCCAGCACTGAGTCAAGACTGGTACCTTTAGTAAAGCCATGGTGATAGCTGCCATATTTTTTAACTAAATGTGATGCCAAGGACAAATACCTCAACATTCATGAAGGAATAATTCTCTGTTGTTACAAAACTTTGACTGAAGAATATTTGTGCCTGTATTAATACATTTTTTGGCAGACTTACAGATGAATAAAATTTTCCAAAGTGAAGCACTGAAGTGAAAAACCAAACCATGTAAAGGAAAGAAGGACGACAATGTTCATACGTACATAAATGAAGAAAAGGTATCAATGACACAGAGCATCATCGCATGGAATTAACAACAATGAAACAGGCTGTTTGGTGCAATGGATTTATGCTTGTGTTTTGCTCCATATAAGCTTCCTTTGCTCCTTGTCATGTGAAAATCTCAGTACATTGTTTCACTTTATTTCGACTGATGCAAAACTTCTCCATGTTTGTCAGTAAATTTGATAAGAGTTAAATTTGACAATCCAAGTTGTGGTAGTTTGCTGATGGCAGAATTGGTAAGAGAGGCATGAAATCTTTCACTTTTACAGTCCTGAATAAGAATGAGACTTGAATAAGTCAGTGTGACAGAATTGAAGTCAATACAAGAATAATTTAGGGAACCAGGAAAACATGTAGATTGGCATTTTTGCAGTTAATGCATTAAATGAAACTAAGAGCTGTGCAGCAAACATAGAAGGATTAGTATGGAGACTTTTTTTTAAAGGGAAGTTGTGCCAGAGTGAAAGGTGAAGTCAAAAAGAAAGTGAGTTTTCCAAATAAATGTTAGTAATTCTTTGACCAAAATAGATTTTTGGCCAATATTTCTAAATATTACAAATGGTGATTCATATGAAAGTATTGCTGAAGTGTTCTATAAATTGTCGTACAAGGAATTAAATTCGAAGTATTCCAATTGTTAGAGTGCGTCATTAATGATGCTTTTTTGATGGAACCTGAGAGAAAGGTTTTGATGAATTCCTGTAAGTGATGGAAGTGGCCAATCAATGTTAGTTAGTCTACAACAGAATGATTTCCAGTGCTCTTCGATCAATGACATGCAGACTCTAGTCAGGATAGACATGCACAAATCTACAAATAATTATTGAAATAATGGAGAAAATATTCAGGATTGTTAATATTTCAAGAGACCCAAACACGTCATTGGCACAAACAGTAGCACAGATCATTTGGGCCAAAAGGCCTGTTTCATGGCACTGCATCATTGATACTTTTTCTTCATTACTGTACATGTCAACATGGTTGTTCCTCTTTCCTGTATGTGATTGCAGTGTGTACCTTTGATTCACACCCACCTGCTTGCTAACGTGACCCTCACTCATTGTCCTTTCATCCACCTACCTGTTACCTTATTCCCATACTGATCTGTCATGCTATTGCCTGACATGGTTAACTTCTCCCTTTAGCTTCCCAAAGAGGCTTTAGATAAGATTAGATTAGATTAGACTAGATTCCCGAAATGGAAACAACTCCTTCGGCCCAACAAGTCCACACCAACCCTCTGAAGAGTGACCCACCCAGACCCATTCCCCTACCTAAAATCTACCCCTGACGAATGCACCTAACACTATGGGCAATTTAACATGGCCAGTTCACCTGACCTGCACATCTTTGGGTAGTGGGAGGAAACTGGCGCAGCCAGAGGAGAATGTGCAAAATATAAAAATGCACATGTAAAATTAAATGACTGTGGTCAGGGAAATTCTTCTTCACTCCAGCTATTTTCTCTTGGCATTAGTACCTTGTTCTTAGAAAGTGATTGGAACAAGGAGGACTTCATTGACTACAAGGTTCTTAATTGGGATTGTTAACCTGGGCCAATCTGGAAAGCCTTGACTGACCAAATTGTAAAACTGCTGTCTTTTGTGTACAGCTGTTAATGTTTTTTGTAAACTGTTTTGTAATTTGTTTAATAAAATTAAAAAAATATATATAACTAGGAGATACACCATGGGTGCTGAGGAAAAAATAAGCACTACCGCACTTAGGTGGTAGAAAAAAAAAGAAAAAAAAAAGAAAAAAATATAACTAGGAGATTAGAATCTCCTCTATTGAAGACTTACTCTGAGCTGCCAGGATATTGTGCATTTGTAAGTGAAGGATAACTTGGTGATGGGACCTGGCCTCTGTGCAGTTATTTCAGGCTATTGTTTTAAAATTATCCAATCCATGTTTTATTTCAATGTTCTTCATTTTGTAAATTGCTCGGAGTGTCAAGCAGGCACTGCCCAACAATCCTTACATCTGTAATTTTCCAAGTCTAAGTGAATGGAAACAAAATCATTTTCTTTATGTTATTTTCTTAACAAAACGTAGCAAGCATGAATGTTATTTAAAACCAGAGAAATGACACAGAACAGAAAGGATTCATTCGGTCCATCTTGTTCATGTTGACCCACTCAGTCCTTAACCCTGTAGCTTACAGCACTGAAAGTAGTTTAGGCCTCTACCACCAACTCAGGCAGTAAATTCTAGACACTTTTCCTCATGTACCCTCTAGTTCCTCTTCCACTTAGCTTGAATCTCTGACCCTTCGTTATGAACTGTCTGCTAAAGGAAACAGGTTCCTCTTGTCAGTCCACTTCTCCCGCTCATGATTTTGTATACCTTAATCACGTCACCCTTCGGCCTTCTTTTTTTTCCCCAAAGAAAACAACCTCAGCATCTCCAATCTCTACTCATAGCTAAAATTCTCCAGCCCTGGCAACATTCTAGTAATTTTCTCTGCACTCTCTCAAAAGAATTAGTCTGTTCTGCTCTAACACATTAGTTGTGTTCTCGTGCAATCTCATGTTATCGAGAATTGCGTAATAGAAATACAGGGGCCTTTGAGAAAAACAGGGTTGGGGTGAATCACCAAAAATATCAGTAAAATTTGAAACAGAAATATTAGTTAGCCTAACACAAATAATAGCACAGTCTCAGTATATGTTAAGATCATATATTTTAATGAAATAATATAATGAATTTAACTCTTTAAGGAGTTTGTGAGTTTGCTGAGTTACAGTACTGTATTAAGATGGGCTGAGAGTCATTATCAGCATCATCATTAATTTCAGCTACAATTCTGGGTGCAGAGTTACGACGAAAGAAAATATTTAATGCAAAAGGGGGTGGCTATGGTTCATTGTCCTTAGACTATTTCTTGGGGGTTAGCTTTAAAACAAAGGAGTCTAGTTTTTGCTGCTTTGCCATCTTTCTTCTTTGGTGAAGAAGCTGTTAATAGGGTGCCAGATAAGAATTTATTCCACAAACTGCAATCCTACTGTGTTCTGCATCATAGTCATTGTCTTCTCGACTTCCCTCAGGATAGAGGCAAAAGGGAAGTGAAAAGTTCTTACGGCGCTGCATCCTGGGCTGCTTCATCTTCACCTTGAGCTGCAATTTCCCTCACAACAACAAGTTGTTGTAGATCAGTGTCCATTTTTTCAAATCTAACTTGCTTTGCAAGAGTGACACAATATTCTTTCATTGCTGGAGGATCCTCTCATGGTTCAATGCCTTTAAAATCATGAAGAAAATCTGGGAGAAGGCTCCGCCAAACTGCATGCAAGCAGTCCTTGCTGACATCACCCCAGGCCTCTTCAATGATGTCAATAGCATTTCTCATGTTTCTGAAAATATCCTCAAAAGTATCAAAAATAAAGTCGGAAAAAAATTGCCCCATCATTCAACCACTTTTGCTTGACCTGAAGTAAACACCTAGAGTGGACTTCAGGTAACAGGGATGGAATCATGTAATAGCCAATTGAAGTTAGTGTTTTAAAAAAACATTCCAAATTCACCAATCGCATTATAGCCAAATCGCACACTTTCTGTAATGCATTGACTGGAATTTCGGACAATATTCCAGTTGTGGTCTCACCAGTGTTTTACACAATTTCATCATTATATCCCTATTTTTATATTCTATACCTCTATCAATGAAGGAGAGCATTTCATATGCCTTCTTTCCAATCTTATCTACCTGTCCTACTATTTTTCGGGACCTGAGCCTTGCACGCTAAGATCTCTCACTTAATCTACCCCTCTCAGCACATTCCCATTTATTGTGTATTCCCTTCTTACTGTTTGACCTCCCTCAATGCATTACCTCATATTTATCAGAACTGAAGTCCATCTGCCACTTTCCTGTCCACTCCGCTATATCATTTTGGAGCTTACAGCTTTCCTCTATATTAGCTACATGGCCAATTTTTATGTCATCTGCAAATATCCCAATTGTGTCTTTTATATTCAAGTCAAAATCATTAATGTATGAAACAACGGCAGGTCTCCCAACACCGAGCCCTACAGAACATTTATGTATAAGTTTTGGTATAATTGGATTCACTGTTCCCATTACAAAGATATTTGGTCAACTTTAACTGGGATGGATTAAAAAAAAATCATCTCCCTGCTGCATTCCCGACATTCTGCTGCCTGTCCTTACTTTACCAACACTGTTTTGTGTTTCAAGATAACTACCTGGTAGAGGCAGAACTGGGCCTAGAATGAGATTAAATCTGGTTCCATGATTTGAATAGGACCTCAATGTCATTCATAATTGTTGAACTGAAGCCTACGCTAGACTTGTTAGTGAAAACTTGCAGAGTTAGCATCTCAGGACCATTGAAGCAGTTTCTCGAGCATTCAGATGTAGGTTAGTGCATCTTCATAAATTCTGGCTGCCTGAGTTGCATGGAGATTTTATAGCACTCAGATTGCTTTCTTCACATGTTTTTGGCCTCATCACCTCCATGAAAGCTTTCTGTGATTATCATAGATGCAGATGGAGGAATGTTTGTAGGAAGAGAAACAGCAGCAGCTGTGCCTATCAGAAAACAGAAGGTGAGGGGGAGCTGCTTGTAAGAGCCAGGACTGCAGGGTGTACAGACTAAGAGTCACTTTCTTGGATCTCACGAAGAGCAATACCTCTGAAAGCAGCATTTCTCCAGACAGATTGTCACAGATTTCTGCCTGCTGAAACAGGGAGGCAGACGTTGCCAGAGGATGTTATTAATTGCAGCCAATGAACCCTCTAAATGTTCTGTGTTGTGTGCAGCCTGTAGGATCAGTGCACATTTCTGCATGGCTGTACATCACCAAAAACTTAAAGGAGACAGCTTGTGAGCAGCCTGCAAGGTTAGGTTAATGATTCATCAGAGGCCAGAGTTCTTTGCCATAAAATGGATCCTTTTATTCTTCAACAGGAAATGGTAAACTCATCTCCCCATCTGCCTCACACAATTATAAAATGGAAATCAACACTACCCTCTTTTCTTGCTGTACATCACCTTGATTCACCTGAAAAGGTGAAAATCCAAACCTGCAGTAGTGGCTGACATCCTTGGCTTACATAATATTATTTGCAACATATTCATTACCATCAGGCTATCACAACATTAGCTAGCAATACTAACAATACAAAAAACTTTCACGCCATCAATGTAGAATTTGTGAGGAATCATACAAATAGAACACATTGCTGTAGTGTACCCAAGCAAATGTTTTGAATTTTATATTGAAACAGTCCACAATCAACCCAGTTCCATCCTTACAGGAATGTGGTTGGATGGTTGCTGGGGATGTGGTGATGACTGTTGGCTTATGAAATGCCCAAATAATCACACCATGTGTGAGCAACACGGAGATCATTTAAGCACAGGCTAATCTATTATATACCTCATATGTAGGCTTCATGACAATCATAGTGGCTGTTTCTGAAGAGGAGTTCTCTACTAGCTCAGCTTGCATGCATGAGGACCACAAAAGGCATATCAGAAAGGCAGAGGCAGACTTTTTGTAGCCAGCGAATTCTCAAGTCAAATCTTAAACAGAAGATATACACTTTCTGGCCTGCTAAATTGCCTATAATGTTAGGTGCATTAGTTCGGGGTAAATATAGGGTAGGTGAGTGGGTCTGGGTGGATTATTCTTCGGAGGGTCGGTGTGGACTTGTTGGGCCAAGTGGCCTGTTTCCACACTGTAGGGAATCTAATCCAATCTAAACTTCCATTAAGAGGTATTTCTCAATATTTGTGTCATGGCAGAAATTATCCACTGTTGAAGAATGGGCTGTTGAATTCCTGATGTAATTAAATTGGAAGTCCATCAAACAAATGGAAATGAAGCCCAAGAAGTTAAAATTGACCAGGCTTTGAGTAACAATGCTACTGGGGTTTCTTATCCTCTCCACCCATCCCTTTCTTGTCCTAAGTTCAAATCAGCTTCATCATGTTGAGGACAATGTAAGTTTCAACAATATATGTTGGTGTTACAAATAGTACACATCTTTGTGTCTGCAGCACACAGCTGAGAAATTACACAGATATACATTTAAACACATATTCTGAATATTTTAAAGAGCTTCTGTTGGATAAATAACAAAACCTTTTCCAGTATGCAAGCATGATTTCTGGAGAAAGCTAAATTTGTTTTATAATTCATAATAATTAATTTACTTAAACAATGATACCTTTGATTCTAGTTTCAAAGGACATTTGCTTCTGTGTGAAATAATACTTCTACTTTTTATTGGAATTATGCATTCAGATGTTTGAAGGAACAATGAGAAAATTCTCATTTATTTCCAAAGGTGTTTTGTTAATTATTCCCTCTTTGAGACATCATTTGGATCGAACATTTAAAACAGATATATATGATGGCTGTCTTCAAAAGAAAAACAAATACCCAACACAATTCTTGCAAATCAAACTGGAGGATGGAAGCTGGCAAAGGTCAAAGACCTCTCACAACAAAGACCACTTGATTTTTTTTTCAGATGTGAAAGGCTTTATGAAATCACAGCTCTCCCTATCAAATTATTGAAAGAAACTGGTTGTCTTTTTTTGATATGGAGATGAGGTGTGCATGCCTAAACTGGAAATGTGCCACTCATCTCATCTACAGCTCTGAACTAATCAGAAATTAATAGACTGTGGTATGAGAATATTCAATTCGATGTTAGCACTCTTTGATATAGAAGAATAAAAGAATTCATTCAATCTGTTGTTCGAGGTACTGTATGTCCCAGCCTGAGTACATCCATGTACAGGTGGGATTTAAACCTTGATGGATTGTGGAACGACTGCATCCTGACAGCATTTCTGTTCAAATTTAAATTTTAGTCACTCCTTCCAATGTCGCAGAGGGTGTATTGAGATGAAATACAATGGATGTTCTGAGGAAGGCATGAAGCTATTATACTATGCAAAGAAAAATAATGTTAATTGTTTACTCCAGATTTCTGTCATGATTGCATATTAGGGGAATTGTGGAACATGCATAAACATTTCTGTTTCATAGTTTCAAACTGTGGGATTTATGTATTTTTTAAAAAGTTATTGTCGGTTTGTGATTCTGCATTTTGAGTTAGAAACTTAGTTTCGAACTATTGGATTGATGCATTTTTAAAAAAGGTTATTGGAAGTTTTGGATTCTGGATTTTTGAGTTAGTTCATTGGGTTTTTGTGTGTATGAAGTTAATGTCAATTTGCTTTATTGATGGGATGTGTGTGTCACTGGCTGTGCCTGCACATATTAACCATCATTAATTGCCCTTGAATTGAATTACCTGTTTGGCCATTTCTGAGGAGAGCTAAGAGTGAACCATGTTGCTGGATTCTGGATTCTCATGGCGGCTAGATCAGGTAAGGATAGCAGATTTCCTTTCCTGAAGGATATTTGTGAAGGAGGTGGTGTTTTACACCAATGAACAATGTTTCCATTGCCACCGTTTGACTTTTAATTTCAGATTTTCATTGAATTCAAGTTTCATCATCTGCTATGGTAGGATTCAAACCCAGGTCTCCAGAACGTTGCCTAGGTCTCTGGATTTATGAGTCTGATATCAATACCACTCGGCCATTATTTCCCCTAATTTATAATAATTTTCGAAGTCACAATGATTTCTTTTGAAACAGTTTTTGAGGCGTCACTTCAGAATGAATTGATTTTGAGCACCACTAATTGATGCTTGTTCACTTCAGCTTATTTTACAGTCACAGGTAGACTGGATAGTGAAGAAGGTGTTTGGTGTGCTTCCCTTTATTGGTCAGTGCCTTGAGTTTAGGAATTGTAAGGTTATGTTGCCGCTGTACAGGACATTGGTTCAGCCACTTTTGGAATACTGCATTTAATTCTGGTATCCTTGCTATAGGAAAGTTGTTGTGAAACTTGAAAGGGTTCAAAAACGATTCATGAGGGTGTTACTAGAGTAATAGCATTTGAGATATAAAGAGGGGCTGAATGGGCTGGGACTATTTTCTCTGGAGCGTTAGAGGTTTATGTAATTGTCAGGAGCATGGAGAGGGTGAATAGTCAAGGTCTTTTCCCCAGAACAGAGGGCATAGATTTAAGGTGAGAGGGGAAACATTTAAAGGGAACTAAGTGGCAGCCTTTTCATGCAGAGGATGGTGCATGCACAGAATGAGCTGTCAGAGGAAGTGGTGGGTGTTGGTAAAGTTACGACATGTAATAGGCATCTGGATGCGTATATAAATAGGAAAGGTTTGAAGGCATATGGTTCAAATGCTGGCAAATGGGACAAGATTAATTTTGGATATTTCGTCAGCATGGACTACTTAGACTGAAGGGTCTGTTTCCATGCTGTACATCTCTATGACTTGATGACTCCACAACCCAACAAAGTAAGTAATGGAGCCTCAAGGTTTGTTAGAGACTTCTGTTTCTTATTTTGTTGCTTAATTTTAAAGGAAACATCAATTGTTTAGAGATGAAACTTTGGGATTTCATTTTGAGGCAGTAAAGTCTTTGCACTGTGACGGCTGTACGATTTTTGCTTTTGAGAAGGTGAGCTTATATATATATATGTATGAGTGCTACGATATAAAACCCTGAAGAGATTACTTAAAGCTGAGTAAATTGAAGCATGGGTGTATGATAGTGCATGAAAAGTCCATTTGCAGTTCCAGTCTAAACATTGGAGCCATAAATGACGTAAGCCTACCAAAGTGTTAGATATAGAGACTTTGGGGTGAGTATGTATGAGTTATCATTTGAGTCCCATAGAAAAGTACTGTACCATAGCTCTTTTGTTCTTTTCACATTATAAAGGAATGTTTTGGGATTAAATAGGATTATACTTTTGCTGTGTGTGTTGAAAAATCTTTGAATTTGTATTTAAGTAGACTGGCTTTGTTCTATTTTATTTTCATTTCTTTTCTTTATAAACTTGTTTTATCATTAAAGCAAAATTTGCCTATTGTATACTTACATTTCCATGAGTGACTATTTTGTTAAAACAAAGCAAAATATGATCCATCAAGCTAGGATCGTCTCTAGGATCTGATTTGTCTCATTCATGAGATCAGCTTGGATCATAGCAAGTGGGAGCACCTGGTGGGAGCTTTTCATGCACTAAATTTAAGAGGAATCTGTGTCTTTTTTGTTCAAGTAATAGCTACAGAGTTCTTCCAGGGCACAAAGCAACAATATTGTGATGATGTTTATTGCACAAAATTTGATGATGGCTTCAAATGACACACACAATTCTCTGGAAGTGGAAGATCTAACCATGGATCATTAAAAATCTTTGACAAAAACAAATTCAAGAATTTAGTAGATGCACTGAATGAAGAAGAAGAAGCATGATATACTAAAATTACAAGAAAGGAAACTGGGATGTCACAATTGGAATTAGCTGAAATACAGTTAAAATTAAATGGGAGACTGATTTTAGATTACCCCATCACTACAAATATTTTGGATAATAAGGCATCAGGAAAAAAAGTAGGTACTAAAACTAAAACAGTGCTATAGAGAGAATGTTTTTGTGTGTGATGTACTAAAATGGGAGAGACGGCTCAGGGCAGTCATTAAATTATTTTAAGAAAATTGATGAGGAAAATTAGAGTGCTGGAGAGTCTGCACATTTTATAAACTGAGGAGGTAAATTCAGAAGTATATTGAGGGAGACTGGAGCAAGTCAGTTAATGATACTGGCTGATAATGCTATTTGTCTTCCAAAGGGATTGATGAAGGGGAAAATATTAATTGCAAGTATTCCTGGAGGTTATCAACCAGTTTCAATACAAAGTGTTAGAATAAAGAAATGGAGAAGTGGTAGTGACAGTGTTGACATTAATTCCTATTGAAGGACTTTGTTTTTACTTTGGAAAGCGATCTGGCAGGTTCAAGAAGATTTGTTTCACCAAAGTCAGTGGAATAGCCAGTTGAAGTAAAAGAATTTGAAATATTCCAAAAGAGCATCCTGGTGTGTCTTCTGAATATTTTGTGACATTGCATTAATTTACTGTCACTGTAAGATAATTCCAGAATTGGCCGGATGTAAAATGTATCCTTGTGAGGCCCTTTGAGGGAGTTCACATAACACCACTTGGGCTTGACATGCAGGTAGTTGTATAAAGCGCGATTTGGCTATAACGTGAGTGAAAAATTAGGGAACAGTATTTTTGAGAATGCTTGCCTCTATTTGCAATAGTGCAATTCCAGCAGGGGTTGGTTCATGTGCTTCATTCTGTGCATGCACGAATGCCAGCTGCCGTCAGAGCATGTGACGGGGGTACAGTACTATATGTTCAGCAGCTTCATCTCAATAATTAAACTAATGAATGTTCACTGCCATACCTCTGAGACAAGAATATTATATAATCCCTATATAAACCCTATATAATTCCTGCAGGACTGCAGTACTATTACACATGTCATTTACCTTTCCAATTTGTTCTTGTACCTGCAAATCAGACAATCTACTCTGAGATTATCCTTTTTTTTGCAAAACTGGAGGGGCATGGTGACAAGAATGTTAGCAAGAAGGGTCCTGGTGATAAAAATGTGATATATGTTTTAAACCAACCCGCAAGAAACAGTCAGAAGACAATCAATCACAGCCATCCACTTCTGTAACCACAACTGCACCCGAAGGTGGTGATCATGATGACCCTCTGTCTCTGCATTAACCATATTTTTTCAATGTAATATCTTAAATTTACTTTTGTTTCATTACTAAATATGATTTAAACTTTCATTCAGGCTGTGCTATACTTTGTGTTAAACTTTTGGGTGATAGTTGAGCAATCGTGAGTAATTTTCTTGTGCTAGTCTGCCCCAACCCCACTTTTCCCATAGGCTCCATTATTTCTATTAAGTGATTTTCTATTAAGCGAGGTTTCACTAGAATGCAACTGCAATGACATTGGAGAACTACCAGTATAGAGTAACAATCTCAGCCTGTAATAGACTAACAATCTCTACCTGTAATCCAAGACATTTTATCATATGAGACTATGAATGATTGAATTTTCACAACGCTTGAGGATAAAATTAATGGTCTTAAAATGTAGCGACCCACTAGAATGCAACTGCAATGACATTGGAGAACTACCAGTATAGAGTAATAATCTTTGCCTGTAATAGAGTAACAATCTCTGCCTGTAATCCAAGACATTTTATCATATGAGACTATGAATGATTGAATTTTCACAACGCTTGAGGATAAAATTAATGGTCTTAAAATGTAGCGACCCAAATACTGGACCATGCTCCAGATTTGGTGGAATCATGTTGTTGCATAGCTGGAGTAAAATTTATTCTCTTTATAGTCTAACCATCCAATTATAAAGGCTAATGCTCCCTTAGCCGTTTTGATTTTGTTTTATAATTAGCCACATTTCAGTCCTCTATGCACATGGGATCTGAAATTTTGTTAGACTGCCTTAGTTTTGCTTTTAATCAAATCAATCCTTCCTTTCTTGGTTCAAAAATTATTCTTCTGTCTGTATACTTTACAATCTTTGCAAGCTGTAAATTGGATCTTTGGCATGCTATTGTGTTAAGTAAGTCATTAGCAAATGCAGTGAATAATTAAGACTCCAGAACAGATCCTTGTAGAACATAACACAAATACAAATCCATTAACACTTCTCATCCATCGTCTTTTACGTAATCATGTCAATCATTTGCCTTCTGATCCATTAGTTTTAACTTATTGAACCGTACGGTACGTGTGGAAAATTAATTAATACTTCCCAAGAATCCACATTTAAACTACATTTTCAGGCATTCCTCTCTGTCAACTGCTTGAAACACTCCTTCATAAAATAAACTTAGATTTATTAGAAACAATGTGCACTTTACACGTCCATGTTGGCCCCCTCTAATAAGTTCAAATTGTTCTGTGTTCAGTCACTCTATCCTAAACTATTGATTCCAAGAATTTCCCCACAACAGATGTTAGACTAATAAGTGAAAAATGTATTTTTCTCTCACCCAATTTTATAAAGATTAATTACATTTTAAATTTACCAATCCAAAGACACAAATATCAATTGAGATAGCTTTGAAACATTGCAGCTTTATTTCTCTTTATTCATAGGTCGTGAACGTTGTTGGCTGAAATTTAGAGTCATAGAGTCATACAGCATGGAAACAGATCTTTTCGTCCAGAACGTCCTTGCCATCCAAGCTTCCCAAATTAAGTTAGTCCTTTTTGCCTTCACTTCACCCTTTTTAAACATTTCCTGTTCATGTGAGTATGTAAATATTCCTACAAAGCCAGGAAGCTTATCATGGTTGTCAGTAGCCTTCAATCAAGAGATCCTGGTACAGTAAGCCAAAGGCACTGTATAGTATTAGTGCAGGGGCTTGTTCATGGTCGGTCAGCTGTTCAGTGCATTCAGAGCCAGGGTCCTCTTCACATCAAGGAGATGAGTCAAATGTCAGGTAGCCCACCAGTCATCTTGACTGTCTCTGTCCTAAATGTGGGCTGATTTTCTCCTGGAATGAGAGACAGTCACGTATTAGGGAGATAAAGGTGAGTGGCACAACTGTTACTTTTGGTCCAGAAGGGGAGATGTCCCAAGAAAGTGAGTAGGATGTGGAGAGGGCATGCAGGAGTAATGATGCTGGGGTAAGTCACAGCGATTGAGTGATGAGACTGCATGTAATAATAAGAGGGGTAGAGCATGAGCCTTGGTTCCTCCTTCCTACATTATTGTGCTTTCCTCCAGATGGCCGAGTCTGCACTGAGCTGAGTGCTAACCTCAGACCAGGCTGGCAATTTCTGGTGTTGTGAACCTCACTGCCCGAATCTGCGGAGAAGAGGAAGTCCCACCTTCATACCACCCTGTCCCCAGCATCTCGATGTCATTGGCTGCAAAGCAGGATGCCAATTTTTCTTTCTCGCCAGGTCCATGGCATATGTCCAGAACCGTACAGGGCTGCAATAGCCTGATAGTGTTTGTCTGGGTGCACAGTGGGCATTTAAAAATGGCATCACTGCTAAGAATGCTACTCTGTCTCCTGACACTACTCCACAACCACATGATGAAGGAGTGGCACTCCGAAAGCTAGTGCTTCCAATTAAACCTGTTGGACTATAACCTGGTGTTGTGTGATTTTTAACTTAGTTCACCCCAGTCCAACACCGGCATCTCCAAATCATGACTCTGTCTCCTGACAGCCGTACACTGGTGAGTCATTCCAAGTCTGGCGAGTTGTAGAATGGGGCTCAAATCAAATGAGAGAGATGTTGTCAGGATATGTTTCATAGTTAATGAAACAAGTTTAGGAGGGTGTAGCAAGAAACCTGTTAGGCCACACTTAAGCATAAGTTTCAGCTTAATTTTGTAATACTCTAATAATGATTCTCTTAAGTTGTTTGCTGTTGCGGATTGGTTATATGTCCTTAATTGCTGAAGGTGCAAGAATCAGGCTTGAGATTTGGCAACCCTATTGATAACACATGAAGTACAACTTCAGCTTTGATTCAAGCTGAGTTTAACCACACCATCAGAGATTTGCTAGATGTTAAAATGTTTAACATTTGCAAGCAATAAAAATGCAATTCCAAAATTAAATCAGGTCTTGTGTAGTTCGCAAATCAATGCTCTGTCTAGCCACAGTGGGGGAAAAAAACATGTTAAAACAAAACAGTGATTGTACAAGGGAATTTATTCCAAAGTAATGCCAAAGAGTAACAAGGATCCCATGGAATATATAAAAGCAACAGGGTGCAGAGTAACTCAAGAAGATAAAGCAGGCAAAGATTCTAATTTTATTGGAGGCGAGGGGTTAAATTTGTATGAGTTCAGAAGTGGCAGTTAGTGAGTGGCTGGAATGTGGGGTGCAGTAATAGAGACAGGGGCTTGGGAAATGGGCCGAGATCCAGCCCAAATCAGCAACATTGCTTTGCATCATCTAAAGAATGACAACATCTATATATTCAAATTGATCAGGGCAATGGAGGGCCAAGAAACCCTGAACAAGGTAGGGAGATGTTAATTTCACCAACATGTTATTATAGGAACATTACTTTTCCTCAATGCACCTAATTTTATCAGTGAAATAAAACATATTTCTATGCTCCTAACCCTATTCCTGATAGGCTGGAATTATTCCATTTTACAAGGTTCCCAATGGGCTGCCTATACCTGCAGACATTTCATAAGCTTAGAAGTCTCACTGTTTGGGTGAAGGTACCAATTAGCAAAGTAAGCAACTTCATGTTTTATTCCTGTACTTGCAGCATCTTGCTAAAACTGACAAGGTTGAGAATTGAGAGCGGGCATCATGAAGCATGACATTGGTATAATTGTCTTCCCCATTACTTGTCTCACTTTTAACATCATCTGGCACATGGAAATCCAGTCTGATACTTTCATTGTGATTTATGTCAATTTTAATATCATTTATTTTGGAGTTTGGATTTTAAACTAGAAGCATATGGTTTTTGGCCTTTGTATATGAGGATGTTTAATAATTAACTTGACATAATCTCTGCAGCCATGATTTGAGGAAAAAAAAGTGTGTGAGAAAGTTCCTGGAGTGATAATGAGAATTAGTTTGCATTGTGTATGTTTCCCAATTGGACAGAGTCAACATTGAAAAGTATTAGTTTGTTATCTGTTTCAGAAAATGAGGAAATTATTTTTCTTTTTGCTCAAGGAAATCCCATAGTCAACGTGTATGATACCAGAAAAGCACAGCAGGTCAGACAGCATCCGAGGAGCAGGAGAGTCAACTTCTTGAGCATAAGCTCTTCAATCCCAATAAAGAGCTCATGCTCAAAACGTCAACTCTTCTGCTCTTTGGATGCTGCCTGACTTGTTGTGCTTTTCTAGTGCCACACTTTTTGACTCTGATCTGCAGCAGCTGCAGTCCTCACATTTTCCTTGGAAACCCCACTGTCTAGTAGTCCTGGTTGAAGTTAGAGGTAAGAAATTGTTTCTCCTTTAGAAAGGAATTAGTTCCAAGAAGTTAGGAAATTGTAAAGGCAAAGTTAGAATATTCTAAACTGAAAATGTTTGAGTAGAACCCTGAAAGGCTGATTTGATGCTGAATGGTCAAAATTCAGTTGTGTGACTAACAGAGGATAATGAAGACTGGAAATTGAAAGACCTAGATAAGTCATACCTATGTGATAAAGATGATGTTTGACTCCTGAAAAGCGATGGCATGATTAGATGCGATAATCTTTTACTATGTGTTTTGAAATCTGTTGCACATTAAATTCTGCTGCACATTAAATTCTTGCTTATTGTTAAAACCAAATCTGCAGCATTGTATGCTTCTGTTTTAGTGGAAGACCACCTCACCTTTCACAACTTTAAACAAAAAACAAAACAAGATATGATCTGTCAAGCCAGATTTCAGACGGGCTGTTGACTTGTCCAGTACTAACATCAGCTGGGATCATAATATCATGCCTTATATTAGAAGCCTTACAATTATTCATTATTTAAAACAAAGCTGGTGATAAAATTCTGTTAATTAGTTGTCCATGCCATTTGCAAAATCTCTCATCTGTTCCTCATTTAAAAAATCAAGTTTATTTTAGTAGAAACAACACTTTTCAAGTCACGAATTAAAAATAAATAAGTACTGTATATGAATAAGACAGAGTAAGTTCTGTGCCTCTGCAACAATTTTGGACATTTTATGGACAATGAGACTTGCCTTAATAGTGACATTTGTAGGAATCCTTCTCCTCTAACATCTTCTGTTCAGTCATTGAGCTGGACAGTAAATGGGAGACATGCTGCAACATAAAGTGGGCTGGAGAAATACCTGGACAATTGACTGCAGGATTCAGTCTTACTTGTGGAAATATGTTGTTCAAAATGAAATTGTTGTGATGGAGTATATGACAGATAAGAGAACCCTGTGAGATGGAGAGAAAGGATCTGTTGAAAATGATCCTTTCCAAAGATATAATGTATTTGCAATTCCTGAGGCTGTGGATAAAGAATGTGGAATGTCCAACCAAATATGGACCATGGCACCTCAGAGTCAGAGGATGCTTAAAGGGGCAAAGAGAAGGAGAAGAATCATCATGTGACCATTGAAGAAGATTTAATAATTAGAGTCTGACAGCAAACACTTTCAGGAGCTTTCAGAGCCACAATGTGATATGTTGCCTGCCTTGCACCAGGCTGAAGGACATCTTAAACTAACTTCAAAATTCTTTTGGAAAGAGAGGGGAAAGGAGGAGATCGGCATTGTGACCCATTTTAGGTTGAATATTTTAAGAAGGAATAGGCCCATGTTTAGAGAGTACTAGAAGTTGAATTAAAGAATAGGATCTTAAGGGTTTTAATGTTGTGGGGACTGGCAGTGACACAGGAGTAGGAGGGAACAGTATGATTTGGTTCGACTCAGTGATGGTGGTGGTGGGTGCTCCATCCACCACAAATAGTATAAGTTGGGAGAAACATGATATGGTGGTAATTTCACTTGCCTAGTTATCCAGCAGTACAAACTAATGCTTTGGGGACAGAGATTCAAATCTCTCTGTGGGAGCTGGTGAGCTTTTAATGAAGTGGCTGAGAGTATAAAGTTATTTCTCACTGTATTAACCACGATAATTATTGTTGATTGGTGTAATTTCCTTCAAGAAAAGGAAATCTTCCTTTAAGAAGAGTCCTTTCCCAGCCTCGCCTACATGTGAGTCAAAACCAACAGTAATGTGGCTAGCTTCCTTCTGCAATGGTTGCCATTATAGATAGGCAACGTATGATGGCCTTAAAGTGATGCCCTCACTCTATGAAAATCTCAAGCATAAAAAATAAAAATACGAAAGAAAAAATTAAAAAGTAGCAAAACAAATAAAAAAGACAATGAGTCAGAAATTATGTTTGACGCAATCTAAGAATAAGAAAAAAACTATAAGTTCTAAAATAATTAAACTGAGGTAAGAGAAATAATAAGTATGGGAGCAAAACATTAAAGCAGAATGACAGATTCGAATGGGTGGTTTAAATTGGAATTTCATTCCTAAACACACCTGTAGGATTTTCCCTGCTAGCATCTGAAGCCTCCATATGGCTTAAATAGGGCTAAGGAATCCATGCTTTGTGTGAAACACTTTGTAATATGATTCTTTCCCATTTCAGCCAATAAATGGCCAGAGAGAGGTTCAGTATCCAATTAAATAGGTTGGCTCTCTTGCTCTTCAGCTTAAACCAGAGGCTTTCCAACTTGAAAGCAGTAGAAGGTTGTCATTATAAGTCAGTGATGGACAACATGCTTCAAAATGGAGGCACCATCCTTTCAAGTTTAAATGATAAACTGGCCTGACAGCCAGATATCACTGTGCCATATATGTTTATGGAATAGCAGGATGGCAGAATTAGTGGATGTGTTTGTGAAGAGGCTCTTTAAAATGGTAACCTGCAGAAATTGACATGCTCAGGGGGGAGGTTTGCCTTTCAGGCTCCATGGAGCAGTTAGATCCCCAGTCGGACACCAGGATGCCACATCTAATCAGTTCGGAGGCCAAATGGAAAATCCCAGTGGTTCTGAAGAAAGGTTACTAGACTTGAAATATTATGTCTGCTTTCTCTCCACAGATGCTATGAAATCCACTTGAGTTTCTCCAGCAATTTCTATTTTTCTGTCAGTTTTCCAGCATCTGCAGTTCTTTGTTTTATTTATCACATCGAGAGTTTGTGAACAGGTAATAAATATTTGTAGCTTGCCCTTCTCTAGAAATGGAGACAGAGAAATCATGGAAAGGAAACATCAAAATAGAAGGACATGAAGCTGAGACAAATGTTGATGAAAATATTCCTATTCAGAGAAAGAGCAGGAAACACCACTCATCAAATTTCGAATGTAACTGGAATATTTAGTGGATGCTGCATGTAGTGTAAATGAGAAAATATCACTTGATGCATGAAAAGGTGCAGTAAGGGATTACAGAAATATGAACTGTGCATTTGACCACATCCTTTCTGATCTGGAAATGCTTGTTCAAGACATTTTAGTTTTTAAAATGAGGGATTCCATTCCCCTTTATTATTTCAGGTGTCAATTGGTTGAGCAGAAAACATAATGCGTCTAAAGAGGTTGAATGAGAACCGCCGCTCAGTTTTGAAGTTTTATACATAACTCACAAAACTTCAAACTATGAAGCAATATCTGTGGCTTATAGTACAGTATAGGAAGCATCATAGATTTGTTTTCTTTTAAGAAAGTACACGCTGAGGGCTGAGTTGAAGGATATAAGTGAGAGACAGGTGGTATAGTCGGGTGGATATGTTTGCTTGTATCTTGTCCAAGAGTGTGAGCAAAGCGGGATAAATGTTCAACTGTGGCTGAAGGCAACATTTTCAGTGAAACGACTGCAAGGAGTGTGAGCAACAAAGAAGCATGTGAGGCATTTTATATTGTTAGGTTGTGTGCTCAGTTTGTTTCTTGATGAATTTCTGATATTCCAATTTTTAAAACATTTTTATTTGAGAAAAAATGTTTTAAATTTTTTACAAAATTACAAAATCACTACAAAATAGTATAACAACCTTATAATATGATAATAACAGAAAACAAACTACTACTCTAGAACCAACATAAAATTAAGAAGAATGGTAATGAATGAGGAATGCATGTGATTTAGATCTGCATATACTCGCAGTAACAAATTCATTACTCGCTTATCTTGGTATCGGCAAGGTATGCCACAGAATCGGCCTGGAATAGTACAAACGAGGGATGGTCTGTCAGTTAAAAAGGCTGCTGGAACAAACAGAATGGTGAAGAATGAGATCATGCAAGATTGCTCCATTTTTTATTCATTACCTGTCCTGTCAAATTGCCACTTGGCTGGAATGAAAATTCAGTTTATTCAAACAAACAGACTAAGGAAAAATAACTTCTGAAATGAGATTAATATCACCAGACAATGAATAAAGTGTGACGAAAATCCATTACAATATTTATGCCATCTTATTTGGACCTGACAGATGAATTTTAAGACATGGTTATTTTGTTTGAATAGGAATTTGGACAATATTGATTTTAACATTCTGTCCAGATGCCCAGTTTTGTGTTGTTTCAACAGAATTGCAATGAATTTTAAAGCAGCATCTGGAAACCCCTTCAGTCAATGGCCTTTTGTTGTTCTTTCTTTTCTTATGTTCCAGTAGTAAAGGTGTTTTGCATTCTATTCATTTGTTGCTATCCTTGGAAGATCATAGCAAAAGTTGACCACTCAGGAAAATTTGTTATTATTTTACTATATGTCTATTCATGACCCAGATATTGAAGAGCCATCTGTTGCAATTCCAGTCTTATATGGATTGAAACAGAGTTATGTGTTGTCTCCTACATATTTAAAATGTGGTTCCCTGACTTGCTTTCTGAAGCATTCTATGGCAGATCAAGTCACATCCATAATAAAATTTACACAAACCTTCAACTTGTAGAAATTATCAATCAAACTGGGCTCATGAAGCTGTGGTACAGAACTTTGTTTTCATTAATGACAATACTCAAAATGTATTTTTTCACCAAGAGTGTAGCCTAACCAGAAGAGATCAGAAGAGAGAAGACGATGAGGAAGGCAGAGAGGACACAGGTGCAAGAGACCACAGGGGAAGTACCTGTCAGGAACACGTTGAATCTTTTGGAAACAGTAGAGACAGATGACACTGCCAGTCCGCGAGGCGGTCAGGTCTGTCAATCAAACGTTGGCGTGGAGGCAGTGCTGAGGAGTCAGACATCGCACAGAGCCGTGGTGATAGGGGACTCCATAGTGAGAGGAACTGAACGGGGTTTCTGTGGCAACGGGCAGGATTTAAGGATGGTGTGTTGCCTTCCTGGTGCCAGGATTAAGGGCATCGCAGACAGAGTGCAGGAAATCCTCAAGGGCGAAGGTGAAGAGCCAGAGGTGGTGGTACATGTCGACACAAATGATGTCGGGAAGAAGAGGAGGAACATACTACGGTGGGACTTCGGAGAACTAGGAAGAAGGCTGTAAAGCAGGACGTCCAGAGTGATTATCTCCAGTTTGCTTCCAGTTCCTCGGGCTGGAGAGGCCAGGAACAGGGAGATAATGGACTTGAATGTGTGGCTGGAGATCTGGTGCAGGAAGCAAGGATTTAAATTCTTTGATCACTGGGGTATGTTTTGTGGTAAGCATAAATTATACAAAAGAGACGGTTTGCGCCTTAATAGGTTGGAGACCAGCATTCTGGCAGGCAGGTTTGTTACTGCAACACAGCTGCATTTAAACTAAGTAGCTGGGGGGAAGGGGACAAACTGGAAGTTTAAGAAGGAAATTGAAGGGAAAGTTAGAACAAGGGAAGTCAAGAAAGACAACGGTATCAATGAAGCAGAAAACTCAAAAAGGGATCATGCCGTAAGGTTGAGTGAAATAGAGGTTGATAGGAAGTGTGAGGGCAGTAACAAACTAAAAATTCTATATATGAATGCACAAAGTATTAGAAATAAGATGGATGAGCTTGAGGCTCTTCTGGAAATTGGCAGCTACGATATTGTGGGGATGAGACGTGGCTTCAAGTGGACAGGGCCTGGGAAATGAATATTCAAGGCTATACGTGCTATCGTAAGGACAGACTGGCGGGCATAGAGGGTGGGGTGGCCATGTTAGTAAGGGATGATATTCAGTCCCTTGCGTGGGGTGACCTAGAATCAGGGGATGTAGAGTCAGTATGAATAGAGCTGAGAAATTCTAAGGGTAGAAAGACCCTCTTGGGAGTTATCTACAGGCCCCCAAACAGTAGTATGGATATAGGGTGTAAGTTGAATAAGGAGCTGAAATTGGCCTGTTGCAAAGACGTTACTACAGTTGTTATGGGGGATTTCAACACGCAGATAGACTGGGAGAATCAGGATGGTATTGGATCTCAAGAAAGAGACTTTGTGGAGTGTCTCAGAGATGGATTCTTAGAACAGCTGGTGCTGAAGCCTACCAGGGAGAAGGCAATTCTGGATCTGGTATTGTGCAACGAACCAGAATTGATCAGGGACCTC
>NC_057724.1:49392534-49407567 GCF_004010195.1 Chiloscyllium plagiosum
GAGGAGGCAGGGGTGGCCGTGGCTGACGAGGGAAGTTAAGAAACATATAAAGTCAAAAGAGAAAAAGTATAACATAGCAAAGATGAGTGGGAAAACGGAGGACTGGGAAGCTTTTAAAGTATGTCAGAGGATTACTAAGAAGGAAATACGCAGAGAAAAAATGAGGTATGAAGGTAAACTGGCCAAAAATATAAAGGAGGATAGTAAAAGCTTTTTTGGGTATGTGAAAGGGAAATAAATGGTTAAGACTAAAAGTGGGCCCTTGAAGAAAGAAACAGAGGAATATATTACGGGGAACAAAGAAATGGCAGAAGAGCTGAATTGATACTTCAGATCTGTCAGATCTGTGTTCACTGGGGAAGACACAAGCAATCTCCCAGAGGTAACAGTGGCTGAAGGACCTGAACTGAAGGGAATTTATATTTGCCAGGAATTGGTGTTGGAGAGACTGTTAGGTCTGAAGGCTGATAAGTCCTCGGGGCCTGATGGTCGACATCCCAGGGTACTAAAGGAGGTGGCTCTAGAAATCGTGGATGCATTGGTGATTATTTAGTTCGATAGATTCAGGATCAGTTCCTGCGGATTGGGGGGTGGCTAATATTGTACCACTTTTTAAGCAAGGAGTGAGAGAGAAAGCAGGAAATTATAGACCAGTTAGTCTGACCTCAGTGGTGGGAAAGATGCTGGAGTCTATTATAAAGGATGAAATTACGACACATCTGGATAGCGGTAACAGGATAGGTCAGAGTCAGCATTGATTTTTGAAGGGGAAATCATGCTTGACTAATCTTCTGGAATTTTTTGAGGATGTAACTCTGAAGATGGACAAGGGCGATCCCGTAGATGTAGTGTACGTGGACTTTCAGAAAGCGTTTGATAAAGTCCCACATAGGAGGTTAGTGAGCAAAATTAGGGCACATGTATTGGGGGCAAAGTACTGACTTGGATTGAAAATTGATTGGCTGACAGGAAACAAAGTGTAGTGATAAACAGCTCCCTTTCAGAATGGCAGGTGGTGACCATTGGGGTACCGCAGGGATCAGTGCTGGGACCGCAGCTTTTTATAATATATATTAATGATATAGAAGATGGTATTAATAGTACCATTAGCAAATTTGCTGATGATACTAAGCTGGGTGGCAGGGTGAAATGTGAGGAGGATGTTAGGAGATTACAGGGTGACCTGGACAGGTTAAGTGAGTGGACAGATGCATGGCAGATGCAGTTTAATGTGGATGAATGTATGGTTATCCACTTTGGTGGCAAGAACAGGAAGGTAGATTACTACCTAAATGGAGTCAAGTTAGGTAAAGGGGCAGTACAAAGAGATCTGGGTGTTCTTGTACACCAGTCAATGAAGGCAAGCATGCAGGTACAACAGGTAGTGAAGAAAGCTAATAGCATGCTGGCCTTCATAACAAGAGGGATTGAGTATTGAAGCAAAGAGGTTCTTCTGCAGCTGTACAGGGCCCTGGTGAGACTGCACCTGGAATATTGTGTGCAGTTCTGGTCTCCAAATTTGAGGAAAGACATTCTGGCTATTGAGGGAGTGCAGCGTAGGTTCATGAGGTCAATTCCTGGAATGGCGGGACTATCTTATGTTGAAAGATTGGAGTGATTGGGCTTGTATACACTTGTTTAGAAATCTGAGCGGGGATCTGATTGAGACATATAAGATTATTAAAGGATTGGACACTCTGGAGGCAGGAAACATGTTTCTGCTGATGGGTGAGTCCCAAACCAGAGGACACAGCTTAAAAATAAGGGGTAGGCTATTTAGGACAGAGATGAGGTAAAACTGCTTCACCCAGAGAGTGGTGTGAGTGTGGAATGCTCTGCCCCAGAAGGCAGTGGAGGCCCAGTCTCTGGATTTGTTTAAGAAAGAGTTGGATAGAGCTCTCCAGGATAGTGTAATCAAGGGTTATGGAAATAAGGCAGGAACAGGATACTGATTGAGGATGATCAGCCATGATCATAATGAATGGTGGTGCAGGCTCGAAGGGCAGAATGGCCTCACCCTGCACCTATTGTCTATTGTCTAACATTAATTACTTTTCAGCTGCAGGTGCGAGCATCAGTTTCAACATCAACATTAAGGTCATACACTGAATTGTCCCACAAAAGTAAAATGTGAAACCGACTATGACAATCCAAGTCAGAAAGTTGACAACAAATGTATTTACATTGGCAGTATCATTACCAGAGCAGTTCACATTGATAATGAAGATAAAACTAGAATAGCTAAAATGAACATTGTCCTGGTCAAGCTATGGGAAACTGTCTCTGACCAAAGAGGTATTACCAAAGAGCAAATGTCGAGGTGATTATTTTTTAAAAATACTTTATTCATGGGATGTGAGAGTTGCTGACTAGGCCACCATTTATTGCCTAACCCTACTTGCCCAGAGGGCAATTTAGAGACAATCACAGAACTGTGCACCTGGAGTCATGTGTAAGCCAGACCAGGTAAGGATGGCAGTTTCCTTCTGTAGACCAGATAGGTTTTTCTGACATTTGATAACAGTTTTACGGGCATCATTAAACTCTTCATTGAACATTGTTAATAAATCCAAATTCCACCAAATGTCAAGGTGGGATTCAAGGCCTAGATCCTGTAAAATTACCTGGATCTCTGGATTAATAATCTAGTGATAATACAATACCATTAGACCATTACCTCCTTGCACAAATATTTGTTCTAATTTGCATTATTCTTATGGAATCATGTTTTACAAAAAGGATTTTTGAAACTCTCAGTTGAACCTTTGAAAATTGAACCCACATTCCAGAGAACTGGGATCACAGTCAAAGTTGGCTACGAAATAGCATCACTGCATATGCTACATTCTAACATCACTGAAATGAAATACTCTGTTTGAAAAAGCACACAAAAAATATTGCCTATCAGGGCATAGATGAAGACTATATTTTACATTATCGGGAAAACATCAGGGCGATCTCCTGGATACTCAACTGGACAAACCATGAGATAAAATCACTTGCCCAATGAATCTTCAGCTATGCAAAAAATGTATTCAAATATATTCTCATCACATCAGCCAGAAGACTGGAATGCTCCAGCTATGATGATATTTGGGTCATTTCTCAGTCAGAGAAATTATGTCATATGACAAGCCAACTAGCACTTTTCTTGTTCAAATGACTACTTTTTCTGCAGAATGAAGCAAGTAACAGAAACTGAGGGGGCAAGATTCTGAATGGCTGTTGCCCCTGTCTCCATCATTCCAAATAACTTTGATGTTATAACCCCTACCTGCAGATTTTGACTCTCCAGATGCCTCAGGCAGAGACTTTGAACTCAGCTATAATCTCCAGAAGAATAGATAAATCATCCAAGTACACCTGTCAATGTGCTTTGACATTGATAGCAGTAGATTCATCAGGAACAACTTGAAACCAACCAAGTCACTAACCTGAAAGAGTCACTGGACTCCAGGTAGAGTTTGTGTGTGTATGTGAGTGAACTTTTAATAATTTTACTTCGATTGAGCAAAGTGCAGTAAATCCATACTCTTTTCTGTTTTAATACTTAAAGATACCTGTTTGATTATGACTTATTTGATCATAGTACATAAACACTTTAACACTCACTAATTTGATGAATATATCCTTATCAAAGAAACAGTTGTGGTCAAAGGCGAAGGCAGAAAAGAGTCAACCATTCCTCACCTGATTATAACATTATTCAGAGTTATTTCATACATTTTTTTAACTTTGACGTTCAAAAAATGTATCCTATCTGGACTTCGAAAAAGAAACAAAGAATTTTCTCTGGAGCAATTATTTTACAATATAAAAAGCAACAAATGTATATCAGGAACAAACAAACCAAAGAACTGCGGATGCTGGAAATCAAAAGCCAAAACATAAGTTATTGGGAAAACTCAGCAAATCTGGCAGTATCTGTGGAGAGAAAGCAAATATAACATGTCAGCATCAGTGGCAGTCCTTTAAACCAGTTCTCAGTTTTCCCATCAATTTATGTTTTTGTTTAAGATACATTAGGAGGTTATTTGACCAGAATATTTTAATGGAATTGTTGTTTCCAGATAAAAAGTGAACTAAATCTAATTAATTACATTTTGAACAGCATAAAGTTGGCCTTGCAGGTTTATTTATTGGGTACATAAGACATGAATATCAACAAATTGAGCAACATACATTTCACAGTAAAAGCAATAGAAGCAGTACGACATTGAAGGTTCTTTTTGGCACTGGAGCTTTTCTACGGCTAATCCATTATAATATCAACAGAATCCTTGGTGATATCATTGTCATAATGTAATTATCTATTAAGTTTTCATTGCTAATTTCAGCTAATTTTTATATTTATAAGGAGCTTCAAATGAAGGCTTCTGAAGTCCCTTTATGCTGAGGTTGAGTGGACTGATGTTAGAATAATACACACTAGTCTCATCAAGTCATATGTCACAGAAACAACTTGGTCTGTGCCAATTAAGTTTCCCAAGCTAATCTAGTCCCATTTGTCTGCATTTGCCTATATCTCCCTCAAACTTTCCTACTCAGGTACCTGTCCAAATGTCTTTTAAATGTTTTAATTGTACCTCCATCTACCACTTCCTCTGGCAGTTCATTCTGTGTACAAACCACCCTCTGTGTGAATAAGTTGACCCTCAAGTCCCTTTTAAATCTTTCCCCTCTCACCTTAAACATATGCCTGCTAGTTTTGAACTCCCCCACCCCAGGCAAAAAAACCTTTATTAGTCACCTTATCATTGGCCATCATGATTTTGGAAACCTAAGGTCACCCCTCAACTTCCAAGGCTCCAGTGAAAAAAAGTCTCAGCTTATCCAGTCTCTCTTTACAACTCAAACCCTTCAACCCCAGCAACATCCTGGTAAATCTTACCTGAATCACTCCAATTTAATAATATCCTTCCGAAAGCGGGGTGACTGGAACTGAATACAGTTCTCGAAAAGTGGCCTCACCAATGTTTTATATACAAACATCAAGTAATATGCTTGTTCTATTGCCTGGAAGTGAATCTGTTCAGCAGCAGCGAACACTGTTCCCAGAGAGGAACAAAATTCAGTAAACATTAGACCCACCACAAATAATATGCTGCCTGGAGATGCAATAAGGTCCCACTAAGGAAGATATTACATTGACAAATCCACTTTATGTGCTTCGACTAAAGTTCAGTGTTGCGCTGCCTCAATATTGATCTTTAGAGGTCGGGCAAAACTTACATTGATTTGTCAATGATAATTTTTCTATTGTATTGTGTGAAAATGTGATGAAAATGTACAAAATTGGTTATTGGAATAGCTTGCATTCTTCCTCACAGGGTTTATAACCTAAGGAAGTGTCTTTCAAAATTCTTTGGCAGACAATGCTTCAGACAGCTGCATCATCTTTGAACAGGTTTTTGTTTTTTTTAATTGAATGAAGACCTAGGATTGGAATTTCTGAATTGAGAAAGTGGTATTGCCTGTACAATGATGGGAGTGACTTGTAAGCAGATATTCTTTGCTGATATGTCATTTCATATTTGAAGGGAAAGGAGTTAGCATATGAATCACAGCAGGGAAACTAGAACTCAGCAGGCCATTTAAACTCACTGCTGAGTTTTGGTTTCATGAGTGTCACAAACTGATGGATTAGATTAGATTAGATTAGATTACAGTGTGGAAACAGGCCCTTCGGCCCAACAAGTCCACACCGACCCGCCGAAGCGCAACCCACCCATACCCCTACATTTACCCCTTACCTAACACTACGGACAATTTAGCATGGCCAATTCACCTGGCCCTGCACATCTTTGGACTGTGGGAGGAAACCGGAGCATCCAGAGGAAACCCACGCAGACACAGGGAGAACGTGCAAACTCCACACAGTCAGTCGCCTGAGGCGGGAATTGAACCCGGATCTCAGGCGCTGCGAGGCAGCAGTGCTAACCACTGTGCCACCGTGCCACCTATGATATAAACTGTGATGATAAATGGGTATGGTCTGTATATTTATTGTGATGTCAAGTGTTTTAATTCTGTTCTTCAAACTAAGTAAAATACTTTTCCTGCTTTGATTGAGTGTTATGGGTTAAAAGGAACGTAGTATCAGATTGTATGACTTCTATTGAGATATTTGTCTACATTACACCAAAGGCTATAATTATTCAATCATGAATGCTTGCTGATTTTCAAATACATATTCATCAACAGGAGGTTCTGAGTTTGTTTGACAGTTTAAGGAATTGATTAAAGATTTGGTACATATGATATAGCATCTTGGAGATTGAGTTTGATTGATAGTTTTAAGAAATGAAGGATTAGTTATATTTGATATAGCATCTGAATAGAATTTTGTTTGTTTCTATAAAAGACTTGCCACTTGAGATTTAAAAGCTTTGAATGTCTTTTATGGGTAGGGCATTTTTTTAAATGTTGAGTGTGCAGGAGTGAACACAACATTAAATTATTTGAGTTTAGTTATTGATCAATTTTGTATACATCCTGAGATCTGCCAATAGTGGATCCTTAGTTAGTGTTTAAAGAGCTGGCATGGAGAGAATAAGGGGCCATTAGGGGCTGAGAAGTAGTGTGAAGGTTGAGAGTTAGAAAGCCTAACAATTTTTAAAACACTAGGTCAAAATCCCAGAAAACTAGGCAAACCTTCGAACCAACTTACCTGGTATACAGGCATCTTGTGACCACTTAAGCTTTATTTCCAGGGTTGATGAGCCTGACTATGTTCCAAACCCAATATTCATTGACACAAAACGCTCGCACCCACCCTCTTCCCCTGGAAAATATCTTCCATCCCCTCTTACAATGGATCAAAAAATCGTGCATTTTGGGACATCTCCAATAAGTCCTAATATCTCCCAATATAAAGCTATCTGCTTCAAAAATACACACAAATACATGTTAGTAAGTGAGCTCAACAGCAGTACAATTGTTATATTTATTCAATCATCACATAATTGTGAAATAAACATTTTTGGAATTCTTTTTGTACGTTTTGGTTACTGAGGAAAAAAATAATGTCATGAAAAACATTTTTTGACATTGTTGAGGATCTAGTGGCTGTTTCTTATTATTCGTTCATGGAATGTGAGTTGGCCAGCATTTATTGTCCTTAAGAAGGTGATAGTGAGCTGCCTTCTCAAGCTGCTGCTGCCAATTTGGTTGAGGTACACCCACAGTTTTAATAGACAGCATGTTGCAGAATTTTGACCCTGCAACACGAAAGGAACAGTGATATGTTTCCAAGTCAGGATGGTGAGTGACATGAAGGGGCACTTGCAGGTGACAATGTTCCCATGTATCTGCAGCCCTTGTCCTTAGAGATAATAGTGGTCATGTGTATGGAATGTGTTATCTAAGAAGTCTTGGTGAATTTCTGCAGTGCATCTTGGAGATGGTACACACTGAGTGGGTGAATGTTCGAGAATGTGGTACGAATCAAACAGACTGCTTTGTGATGGATAGTATCAAGCTTATTGACTGTTTTTAGAGCTGCACCCATCGAGCTACGTGGCGAGTGTCCCATCACAATCGTACCTTGTGCCTTTTGGATAGTAATGGCTTTGGGAGTCAGGTGGTGAGTAACTTGCCATACATTTTGTAGTCTTTTACGTGCTGTTGTTGCCACAATATTATGTGGCTGGTTCAGTTCCATTTCTAGCCAATGGTAACTACCAGGATTTTGATAGCGTGTAATTGTGGTAACAATGCCATTGACTGTCAAAGGACAATGGTTATATTCTCTCTTGTCGTAGATGGTTATTGCCTTGCACTTGTGTGGTATGGATGCTACTCACCACTTGTTAGCATAAACCTGGATAGGATATGCCGGACAACTGAAGGTGCTCAAGGATGCCCTCACAAGAACAGAGCACGATGCTCAACTCATCTACTGTCAGTTCCGACGTGCCACAGTGAGAAACCATAATGACCTCCTCAGGAGACAGACATGGGATGCAAATGACAGGGTATCCTTCGTTGTCCAGTAGTTCTTGGAGCGAGAGGCTATGTCACGTTCTTCATGGCCTGCAACACATTATTGATAAAAATGAGCACCTCACCAAGACCTTCCCCACGTCTCCACTTCTCACCTTTAAACAACCACCACACTTTAAACACATCATTGTTTGCAGTAAACTACCCAGCTTTCTGGACAACATTGACCACAACACCGTGCAACCTGGTCATGACAGCCACTGCAAGACGTGTCAGAGTGTCAACACAGAGACCATCATTACACTTGGGGAAGCCTCCCACCTTTTATGTGGCAGGTACTCATGTGTCTCAGCCAACGTTGTCTATCTCATTCGCTGCAGGAAAGGAAGCCCTGAGGCATGGTATATTGGCAAGACCAAGCAGACGCTATGACAATGGATGAATGGACACCGCATAACAATCACCAGACAAGGGTGTTTTGTCCCAGTTGGAGAACACTTCAGCAGTCCGAGACATTTGGTCTTGGACTTTCAGGTGACCATCCTCCAAGGCAGACTTTGGGACAAACAACAACAAAACGTGGCCGAGCAGAGGATGATAGTCAAGTTCGGTACCCATGAGGATGGCCTCAACTGGGACCTTGGGCTCATGTCACACTACAGGTGACCCCACTGCACTATTTTCTGCCTCACACACACTCACACTCACACACTCTCACTCTCACACAAACCCTGTCTCATACATAAGCTCTCTCTCATATGCACACACATACCCCCCCACACTCACACCCACGCATGCACCCTCTCACCGACTTCTACCCCATCACACTCACATACGTATCTTACCAAGCTTACACACACTCTCTTACATGCACTTACACCCACACGTGTACACTCATATACACACACACTGTCTCCTGCACACACACACACACATTTAAGTTTATGGAGTGAATCTGTATTTGCAGAATTACAGAGGAACCTCGATTATCCGAATCTCGATTATCTGAATATTGAATTATTTGAAGAAGATTTCAAGGTCCCGCAAAAATGATATATCAAAGAGGCAAGTGTATTTGATTTACCTGTACTGAAGAACATGTGAAAACACTGGCAAAAGCAAAGAAACACAAGCACTTCAAGCATCAGTGACTGCATATCTTTTAGGTAAGGATTGTTACACAGGCCTTTGCAAAAGAAAGTGTTTTACAGTATTCCTGGCACTTTGCCAGGCCGTTGATTTTTAAAAAAGGCTGAGAATGTAATCGCATAAGTGAGATGGGGCTTCCATTTTTCTATTGCGAGACTGAGTTCCCAGAAACTGACAGTGTACTGTAAATGGTCTTGTAATCATAGAAGTTGTTCAGCACCTTGTTTAATGCTGGGATTTGATGGTAAGGATTTAGTTCTTCTTCTTCTAACTTGTAATTTGCAGACTGCAAAGATTAGTTTGTTTAAATGGCATACTCATTAAAAATTATAGATTTAAACAAATTCTCCATACAGCACAGCGTTAGATCAGTATGGCTTCCCCTGTTCAAGCTAAATATGATTATCCAAATAATCAATTACCCAAACGAAATAGTGCCAGCCCATCTCATCCAGATAATCGAGGTTGCTCTGTATATTTTATTTTGCTCAAAAAAATGCATAATCTACAGTCAATCCATGTAAGATTCTCTACATCCCACTTTAGAAATAGAGCCAGTCTGACTCAAGACTGGGACACAGACAGGCTTTAACCTCCCACCTTTAATGCATTGTCTGAGCTGAGATAACACATTTTGTTAGAAAACCTGAATTTATCTTGAAAATGTGAATGAAAAGAAGTTGTGGGATTCACATATTAATGAATGAAAACAAGCAAAACCATTCAAAAAGATTAAAGACTTAATCTAAGTGTGTTTAATATATTTCAGCCGCATGACACTGTAAACTTTTGCTATAAATTCTGTGTTTTATGGTCCTGCCCATAGCCACCTGATGAAAAAGCAGCACTTCAAAAGCTAGTGCTTCCAAATAAACCAGTTGGATTATAACCTGGTGTTGTGCAATTTTTAACTTTGTCCACCCCAGTCCAACACCACCACCTCCAAATTTGTTCTACAAAATGAACGTGGTTTCTTCAGTTTCTCAGGAGCCACAAATGGTGTTAAACATTGTGCAATAATTGGCAAACATTCCTACCTTGGACCTTATGATAGAAGGAGGGCCTTTGATCAAAACACCTGAAGATGACTTTTACATTGCTATGAGGAGCTCTTGCAGAGATGACTGACCTCCAATAACCATAGACATCTTCCTCCGTGCACAGTATATCTTCTTGTGAACATAAATCATGAGATAATTCAAATGGACCAAGATTTCCTTTTTCATCTCTGACTTGGCTTGTACTGTGAGTAATTTATCCAATTTTCCCACCTGCTTGTAATCTCCTCAAGAATCTCTCCTGCATAAGTATTCCTTGATCCTCAAATTAAGCAAAGGTTATGTGTTACTCGATCTGTCTTTTCTTTTCAAATGCTTACCATGAATTGACATTAGTTAGATGTATTAGGGAAATAACATATTCAGAAGTGGCTTGATGTGATTAAAAGATTTGTCAGCAAATTTTAGGATGCTGATTGAAATTAACAATGTATAGAACCAGAAAGTAAATTTATGTAGAAGACATAATAACTATTATTTGCAAGTGAAATCTGCAGATTAGTGTCAGTTACCTGATTGCAATCAGTAGCTCATAAGAAAATTGCAAGACCAGTCTTTCAACCATTTTGCTAATATCAGTGCCCAAATAATTAAATGATTCTATTACATTATAGCGATAAATTCAGTGACTCAAAAGCTTAGTAACATTGAACTACTGGTTTGGCTGGAAATCAATTAGTTAAAAAAGTTGGATAAAAATAATCACTGCACTGATTTTCATTCACGGAACATCTAATGAGTCAAATCTCACTTGCAATTCACTACTTTTGTAAATGTAATTTGAGTATTTTATCGCTATTCTTTCTTGTCACACTTTCCCTAAGATATCAAAACTAGCATTAGTTCATGCAAATCAAGTTAACATTCCCTAAAGTGCCAATAATTCTTAATTTTGAAGCTTTATAACTCCACACACACATTTTTTTATTAATCCATATTCCTACAATCCTAGGTAAGAGGATTT
This sequence comes from Chiloscyllium plagiosum, assembly GCF_004010195.1. Taxonomy (NCBI): domain Eukaryota; kingdom Metazoa; phylum Chordata; class Chondrichthyes; order Orectolobiformes; family Hemiscylliidae; genus Chiloscyllium; species Chiloscyllium plagiosum. Next base: position 49,403,650 of record NC_057724.1, read on the forward strand.
GTGAAAGAACAGGTGTCATCCCTGTTTCTGAGATATGAGCTTTGGGTTTCAAGTCTATTGTGATAACTCCTAATAACTGACCAATGGATATTGACTACGGATTTACAATCATTTAATCCAAGCAATGCAAGGAGTGTATCATCATTCAGATGCTGAAGAATAAAGAAAAATTGAATACATTTGTTGCCCGTGCTTTGGATAGCTTAACAGTTTACATATTAAAAACAGTGAGGTGGACAAAGGGACGCAGAATTCGGTTTGCAGTTCAACTTGATTTTATAAACAAAATATTCCTTATTAAAAACACTAGGTGAGAATTTCCCAAATTCCCACAATATTTAATCTCTATCTAACTGTATCCATCTGAGAAAGGATACAGGAGAAATTGAGGACTGCAGAAGCTGGAGCTCAGAGTCGAGAGTGTGTTGCTGGAAAAGCACAGCTGGTCAGGCAGCATCAAAGGAACAGGAGAATCGATGTATCAGGCATAAGCCCTTCATCAAAAATGAAGGGCATTCTCCTGCTCCTCAGATGCTGCCTGACCTTCTGTACATTTCCAGCATGACGCTCTTGACTCTGAGAAAGGATATAACCTGCAGCAATCCAAGTGCGTGAGCTGGGTCATTGGAATCTCATTCCTCTCTGGGGTATGGCTGGCTGTCTTACATGAAGGTGGATCTCACAGCTCATGGCAGATCTTCTCCTGGCTCTTCTTGGAGTGCTGCATGGTCTTCTGCCATGTGTCTTACTGTCAATCTTTACTGTGAGTCTTCTCTGATTGGGTGGCTTCCAGGTGGCTTCCAGGGGTCATAAGCTGGATTCCAAACATCCCATGGGGTCGCACCAGCACCCTTCATTGTTGCCATGCCAGGGAGGTCTACAGTGTAAGTCCTCAGGCATTGGCTGCAAATCAAGGTACCAGAACGTCTGATCGACATTCCTCCAATACACTGACTGGTTGTAATTGTTCCCCATGTGACATCTTTGACCTTGGTTTCTACTGTTCTCTGCCATGATAGCTGTTGGTTGTTGTTTAATTTGGCCAATTTTCTGCCAGGCCTAATTTCTTCAACTGTGGGTCAATTTAGAACATCCAATTTTGGGTCTGTGGTTGCTTGGCATGCCTTTCTTTATCCAAATTCTAATCTTGCTTCACACAAAAAAAACAGACATCCATTCTCGATCAAAGGTTGGTGTCATTAATATCACGTTCACTCAGTTGGGAAACAATTATCAGATCCTAGATGTTGTTTCTCCCCATGCCTTATCCGGGTCTGTTGCTGCCTGTCTCTTTTGATTTCAAGGCCTCTCTCTCTATAGAATGTTTGTTATATTAATTTCATTTTATGCTTATTACTTATTTGCTTACAGATTCCTACTGGCACTGCCCTCAAGGATGCACATGGTCATTTGTGCAAGAATCACTATAATCTCTATAAACATCTCTATTTCTCCATTACAGTCTAAATTCACTCTAACAAGTCTCAGTCCAGGACTTGGTGATCAAGGAAGATACTTTCATAATGCAGTCAAGTTTGTTGATTATCAACATCCAAATCTTTCCAATATATTTATTATGGGAAACCTGCAGCACTGCAATGGTTCAAGAAGACAGCTCACCATCACCTTCCTGTGGAGGATCCTCATTCCTTTACTCCAGACTCAGAGTAGTGTCGGGGGTTCACTGATTAACTATGGTGGTCTCTCTCCAGGAGGCTCTGAAACTTCAAAGACTTGGAATGCTGCACTAAGGCAACTCTGCTGGAGAGAGAGCGTTGAACAGAACTCACTGTTTATAGCCTGACCAGAGAGTCAGAACTTCTCTCCGCACAGTATTCATGACTGCTACCAATGACTGGACAATTCTCTCGTTGGTGGGACAACGGCCATCTGGTACCTACCCACTTAGGCATTCTCCCCAAGAGAGAGAAAAAGAGAGATCAAACTGCTTATCCTGGTCAGCAATCCCCCTTGAGTGGACGGTTTGAATTGCCCGGATCACCCTGCGGTCCTTGACACTGGAATTATAGTCTGGGATCTGCTGTGAACTCAGCCAGAATTGGTGTACCCAGAGGGAGCACAGATGGACTCAAATATGAGTTCAAAATTTCCAGTGAATTTTATTACAGGAAAAATTCAACTTGCCCATTCCGTACAATACTTCAATGAAGCTTACATTCTATACTATGATATAAAATATAAGAAAACTGGAGCGGAAACAACGTAAATCTTTAACCTTACACAATTTACAGGGTATTTATACCTTAAGAATTACACAACCACCCTCACCCCCACCCCACCCCCATGCCTAACCAACTACTCTAGAGTACAAGTTACCCCGGCCTGAAAATGGTTCTTATGGGCCCAGAGGGACTTGTTGCTTGTCCGGTGGGGCTCCCTCTCTGTCTCGGGTGTTGTTGCGGATTTCCAAAGTCTGAAGTCGCAGACAGGGTCAATGTCTTTAGCCTCAAAGGGTTGGTGCACTGAGCCCCAATAGCTGCTCCTGCTGCCCCTTTACTCTTGCGATTCCAAAGGGGCCAGCCAGCTTCGCCCCTCAGGTAATTCCATTTCGCAAACCATCTCCGGTGATTGCTGGGACCAGTTTAATCTCATCATTTGTGGAAACAAAAGAGTTAATACCGTCCAAAATTTACTTAACTGAAGTTTCGATGACTTCATGGACCCTCCCAAACTGTTTTCAGATTAGAGTAAATCATTATCCCATTAACTAGATAGGCTCCATTATTCACAGTTTCGAGGTTTATTATCCATAAGACCATAAGACCATCAGACATAGGAGTGGAAGTAAGGCCATTCGGCCCATCGAGTCCACTCCGCCATTTAATCATGGCTGATGGGCATTTCAACTCCACTTACCCGCATTCTCCCCATAGCCCTTAATTCCTTGTGACATCAAGAATTTATCAATCTCTGCCTTGAAGACATTTAGCGTTCCAGCCTCCACTTAACCTTCTAAACTCCAATGAGTACAATCCCAGGATCCTTAGCCGTTCCTCATATGTTAGACCTACCATTCCAGGGAACATCCGTGTGAATCTCCGCTGGACATGCTCCAGTGCCAGTATGTCCCTCCAGAGGTGTAGGGCCCAAAACTGGACACAGTACTCCAAATGGGGCCGAACCAGAGCTTTATAAAGTCTCAGTAGCACATCGCTGCTTTTATATTCCAACCCTCTTGAGATAAATGACAACATTGCATTCACTTTCTTAATCACGGATTCAACCTGCACGTTTACCTTGAGGGAATCCTCAACTAGCACTCCCAGATCCCTCTATACTTTGGCTTTATGAATTTTCTCACCGTTTAGAAAGTGGTCCATGCTTGTATTCTTTTCTCCAAAGTGCAAGACCTCGCTTTTGCTCACATTGAACTTCATCAGCCATTTCCTGGACCACTCTCCCAAATTGTCTAGATCCTTCGCAGCCTCCCCACTTCCTCAGTACTACCCGCCTGTCCACCTATCTTCGTATCGTCGGCAAACTTAGCTAGAATGCCCCCAGTCCCTTCATCCAGATCATTAATATATAATGTGAACAGCTGCAGGCCCAACACTGAACCCTGTGGGACACCGCTTGTCACCTGCTGCCATTCCGAAAAAGAATCTCTTATCCCAACTCTCTGCCTTCTGTCAGACAGCCAATCCTCAATCCATACCAGTAGCTCACCTCGAACATCATGGGCCCTCACCTTACTCAGCAGCCTCCCATGTGGCACCTTATCAAAGGCATTTTGGAAGTCTTGATAGACCACATCCACTGGGTTTCCCTGGTCTAACCTATTGTCACCTCGTCAAAGAATTCTAACAGGTTTGTCAGGCACGACCTCCCCTTACTAAATCCATGTTGACTTGTTCTAATCCGACCCTGCTCTTCCAAGAATTTAGAAACCTCATCCTT
>NC_057724.1:49407839-49440237 GCF_004010195.1 Chiloscyllium plagiosum
TCTCCCATCATTAGGCTTCCAGCATCAGTTTGAAGTGGCCCAATGTCTACTCTTGCCTGTCGTTTGTTTCTTATGTATTGAAAGAAACTTTTACTATCATTTCTAATATTACTGGCTAGCCTACCTTCATATTTGATCCTCTCCTTCCTTATTTCTCTCTTTGTTATCCTCTGTTTGTTTTTGTAGCCTTCTCAATCTTCTGATTTCTCAGTGCTCTTGGCCACTTTATAGGACCTTTCTTTTTCTTTGATACATTTTCTGACTTCCTTTGTCAGCCACGGCTGTCTAACCCCCTCCGGATAATCTTTCTTTTTGGGGATGAACCTCTGTACAGTGTCCTCAATTATACCCACGAACTCCTGCCATTTTTGCTCTACTGTCTTCCCCGCTAGCCTCTGCTTCCAGTCGATTTTCGTCAGTTCCTCTCTCATGCCCTCATAAATACCTTTGCTTAACTGTCTCACCATTACATCCAATTTTGCCTTCTCTCTTTCAAACTGCAGACTGAACTCTACCGTATTATGATCGCTGCTTCCTAAGTGTTCCCTTACTTTAAGATCTTTTATAAAGTCTGGTTCATTACATAGCACTAGGTCCAAAATAGCCTGCTCCCTTGTGGGCTCCATGACAAGCTGTTCCAAAAAGCCATCCTGTAAGCATTCCAAGAATTCCCTTTCTTTGGATCCACTGGCAACATTATTTACCCAGTCCATCTACATTTTGAAGTCCCCCATGATCACCGTGACCTTGCCTTTCTGACATGCCTTTTCTATTTCCCGGTACATGTTGCACCTGTGGTCCTGACCACTGTTAGGAGGTCTGTACATAACTCCCATTATGGTTTTTTTGTCTTTGTGGTTCCTCAATTTCACCTACACAGACTCCACATCATCCGACCCTATGTCATTCAGTGCCATAGATTTAATTTTGTTCTTAACTAACAAGGCCAGCCTGCCCCCTCTGCCCACCTCCCTGTCTTTTCGATAAGACATTTCTATAGCTGTCTTTTGGTATGATGTCTAGCGGGTGCCATTTTGTCGCTCGAGTTGTCTCATACCTCCTGAGGATCTATGTGCCCAGAAGTAAGTGTGTCCTTATTCTGTCAGATCTGCTGGGAAATCCTGCCTGCACAGATGCCAGGTTAACCAGTTTTTCACAAAAGTCATTTTCTTTCAGTCTCTCCTTTGAAAACTGGGGATTGCCCTGAAACTGTTTCATGCTTAAGGGCCACTCGGAGCAGGCAATAACTACTGACCTAGCCGTGACATCCACATCCCATGAGTGAATTAAAGAAAAAAAAAACGCGTTTTAGTCAGCCATATGATGAAAAGAAATTTGGACCCTCTGCTATCACTATCCATCACTCCAAACCCACAGCATATGGAAAAAAGTATGAATTACCACATCCATTTTGACTCTCTAAGGCATATAAAACAAACAACTATCACCACAACCCTAACTTCATGTTGGTTAGAATATTTTATTTCCTCATAGCTATTCTGCAACAGAATATTATGGATGTGCTACACATCAGACAAATCTTGGTTCAAACGTAAAACTACACAAGAACAATACAAAACAGCACCTCCATCAACGTAACAGATGTTAAACTGAACTTATATAAATTGCCTTGACTCCTGCAAGCAGTGAATGTAATGGGTCTTTTTTTGTTAACCACAGTCTAGACATATTCCAACACTTGCTTTTGGTTCATTTGATGTTGTACCATCCTGATCCACTTATTCCCATTGTTCAAATCCTCATGATTGTGTTGATTTTCCCACAGAGATAAACAGCTCAACTCAGAAAGTAAGTTTTGTCAGATGTCTTTTCACTCTGAAGGGGTGAGTGCAGGATAGTCTGACCTATCTGACTCCAGGCATCGAGCATAGATGGCAGCTGGTTCAGGTGAAAGCCATCACATGCTAATTGGAAAGGCTGCCTCAGTTATCTGGGACTCTAAGCCAGTTGTTTTAGAACTCATTTTAGAAATTCCCTCTCGACCTCACCCTTAAACTCCACCTCCCTTCCCAGCATGACTCATGCATGGCCCCTCATATCCTCCATTCAAAACAACTCCATCTACTATCTCCTATATCTCCTCATTCTTCCATGTCATCTTCATAGCTACTCGAGCTCTTTATTCACCCCTCGCCTTTTTAAATCGTCATGTTGCATCCAAGCCCTTAATACAATCATGCAAATTGCATACAAACTCATGACTCCGCTACATCTATCCCACCTTCATATCAACTCATGTCAGCCTATCCTTTCTCCTATCCCCATGCCTCCTCCATAGCAACTCACCCAGTATCCATAATAAGAATATCTCAAGTGCCGTGTGGATATTTTTTAATAATCAAAACAGCTATCATTCATCCAGGTTTGATATCGAAACAAACTACCTGTCCATGAAACAAATTCTGAGGTTTCCATTGCTTTAAGTGGTGAATCCAATGTAAAAACAAATATGGTTCTATTCAGTTGCCACATCAGAGACAATTAAAGCTTTTAAGGGACTAGTTAAACTGTCACACAGGTTTTGAACTCATAAATCCCTGCTGAGCTAAATTATTTTATAACTGTGTGATTAGCCCTTGAGAATGTCAAAAAAAGAACTCAATTGGAAGTCTGGAACAGGTAGTCACCTTGTTTCTAACTTTCACCAGATGGTGTCAATCAAATCTGTTTGGCAGACTTTTCTCTTATCTCTCACTTACTGCTTATGCTTGCTTTTTTAATGTATAAAGATCAGCGGATTAAAAGTGTTCAGATCATGACTCTTCAGCAGACCAAACATACTTCATTAAATTACGACTATCATCCATTCGAATAAGGCCATTGGAACAATAAAAAAAAAATGGTTGAACTTAGTGCTAAGTTTAAATAATTCCACTGTGTTAGGTTCCCCTATTGTCAAAACCATGTCCTAAACACCCCTTCCTGGTAACAGCAACTGAATCTGTAAGAAACGGGGGCAGGACGTTCATCTTCCCATTTTTGAAGGTCAATAGTGTCAACAAAAATCTTTCATGTCAGTGATAAATGTACACTTCACAGTTCAAATATCTGAAATATGATGACATACAATAAAGCATACTGATAGTACAGATTTAATTACATAATTGTTCCTTTATTAGATCCATTTGTTCACTTTCCTTGCTTAATATTTTCTCACAAATTTACAAATTGAAATGGATAAGCTACTTTCCAGTAACAAGGCACACAAGAGATTGATTAGCATCTTTGACATCTTAACTTAGCTTTGTATTGGGAAATGGTTGTTTTGAAGTGTTGCGTATTGTCTTACCAACTGCTAAGTGTTTGTGTTAAATTTAGTATATTTGAAAAGGGGAAAACCACTCAGGTGTAATGTCTTGATTGCTAATGTGTAATCAGATTCAGAAAAAATGGAGAATGTTCAAAGAAAAGCGGCTCAATTAATTGCAACAAAAATAAAACAGACATAGCAAATGTTTTGCCATTGGCACATAGCACTGAAAGGAAACAGAGTAGTTTGAGTACCAAATGTCTCTTAAAATATGCATTTCATTAACTACTAAAACTAATTATTCTTCAAGTTGAGGCAGGCATGTTAGTTTACATTTGTATATCAAAGTAGTTCTGTCTTAATTAATATTTGTGCAATGAAAATACCAGAGATGGTCATTTATGTAAGATTTTGCAGAATGATTGTAATTTATTGCATGACTATGATAATTTCATAAAATTTTCATAAACATTGTTGTATTAATAATATAGTGGAAAAGAAGAAGTGCAGGAACTGAATGACAATGTGATGTAGTGTGATATAGAATCCCTCAATGTAGAAGGAGGCTATTCAACTCATCAAATTTGCACCAACCCTCTGAACATCATCCCATCCAGACCCACCCACCTCAGCCTATCACCACAACCCCGTATTTTCCATGGTGAATCACCTAGCTTATAACTGGACATTACCTGGCAATTTAGCATGGCCAATCTGCCTAACCTGCACATGTTTGGACTGTGGGAGTAAACTTGAGCATCTGGTGGAAATCCGTGCAGACATGGGGGGAAGGTGCAAACTCCACACAGACAGTCACCAAAATCTGGTACTAAATCCAGATCACCATGTCACCCTGACAACTGGAATACCCATATTTTTGGCTTTATATGTCAAGCTATCTTGAAGAATGTCAAATTATGGATTATTTCCATGTTCAATTGCCCTGTATGTGCAAATATAGAAGTTAGTTTACACTAGCCAGTCAATCTACTTTTTAGTTGTAGTGTTATAGGACTAATACTGGTCAGGTTATCAGAAAGGTTTTTCTCCTCAGACATTAAAAATCATGAATATTCCTTGGTGGAAGGAATCAGGAGTTAGGATCAAAACTGAATTGTACTTACTTATATCTCTAGACTGCCCTAGAGTGTAACTTTGCCTGCTAACCAATTTGGCAGACTTGAGGAAGACATAGCGGTGGGCTGATTCCATAGCAGACAGGTTAAAAGGCCAATTTCCACTTTTATCCATCCCTTGATTAATTGGCCTGGATATTCAGGTGAAAATGCAGTCAGTACTGAGCTGTATCAGGCAGGTCTCAAAAGGTATGTAAATGCTTGTTCTTAAAATTCAAAATATTTCAAAGGTTTGTTAAAATTTAAATGTATTTTCTCTAATACTCCCTTACCACCCTAACCCTATTCACCTTGCAGCCCACTTGTCCTACATGTCAGCCACCTCTTCCCAACCTAACATTCATGCATCTGGCTATGCCACCCATCTCTGCCCTGCAACCCCACCCTCTCTGGTCGTTCCAGCCACAGCAAGGTCAACCTCATTATTCTGCACCCATCCCCTCATTCATGGTATAATTTATTTATCAGGTATATGACACGCAGGCCATTTTATCAGAGAAAGAACTCTGTCACTTGGAGTGTTCAAAGTCTTGGGCTGAAGTGTTGGATAGACTATTGATGCTGAAAATTGACAAGTATCAAAAGAGATGCATCCATGGATTTTGAAGGAAGTGAGAATGGAAATTTCAAGGTCACCAGTTACAATATTTCAGTCTTGCCGGGATTCGGGGAGACGTCAGAAGACTGGAAAATTGCAAACATAGTTCAAAAAAGATTGGAAGGATAAACCCAGTAATTACAGAGCAGTCAATTTAGGCCCACTAGTGGGGAAGCCTCTCAAGACAATTATTCGGGATAGAATTAGTAGTTATGTGGAAATAAAGTTGGTTTGATTGGGAAGAGTCATTATGGATTTCTAAAGGGGGAAATCATATTTAACTAACTTGCTGGAGGTCTTTCAAGAGGTATAAAAAGGTTAGTAGCAACAGTAGATTGCTGAGTGATAGGAAACAGAGAATAATGGTCAGTGGATATATTGGGCTAGAGGAAGGTTTGTAGTGGTGTTCACCAGGGGTAATTATTGTTTTATACCCTTTTCCTGATATAAATTAATGATCTATATCTTGGTGTGCATGGGCCAATTTCAAATTTTTCAGATCAGAAAAAATTTGGAAGAATTGTGGGGAGGATAGCATAGAACTCTCGAAGGACATAGACAAGTTGATGGAATGGGAAGATAGGTGGCAGAAGGGATTCAATGCAGAGAAGTGTGAGATGATGAATTTTGGAGGAAAGAACATTGAAAGACATTACAAATTGTGGGTGCAATTCTGAATGGAATGTAGGAGCTGAAGAACAAGGATGTATATGTACACAGACTCCGGCTGGACAGTTAGACACGGCAGTAACTAAAGCATACAGTATCAGCAGTTTTACGAGTAGGGACATAGAATTCAAGGGTGTGGAGGTGACATTGAACTTATATAAGTTGTATGTTTCTACTGTGTAAGTATTTGGAATATGAAATGCACCATCTGCCGGTATGGTGGAGGTGGGTTCAACTGAGGTATTCAAGATGGCATTGGATGATTATTTGGATGAAAATAATGTGCAAAGATATGGGAAAAAAGAGGGAGATTAACATTTGGTATTGATGCTCAATCAATGAGCCAGTACCAGCATGATGATCCAAAAGGCATCTTTTTGCACCAGAACACTATTGAAATTCTGTAATTGAACATTTTATAGAGCATCACATTCCAGCAAGTTTCTTCACTGGTGTCCCTGGCAGGCCATGGCATATCATTTGTGTTTGTGAAAAGTCCATATAAGCATGATTGGCTGACTTAAACCAAATCTAATATCGTGCTGAGGGAACATCAACGATAAAATGCCCAAGTCTGAAACTGTAAACACTTCTTTGTATCAAATATGATTGTAAGGAAATGATAATCAATAAACACAGTGAAATACTTCACAGGTATTTGTAGAACTTTGTGATGCCATGTGAGATGGTAACACCTCAATTTCAACTGCAAAAAAAGGTTTGTTAAAGTATGTGAAGTAGATCCTACAAGCCTCTTCACTACCAATAGCAAGTGAGAAGATGCATCATCATATTCCACTCTAACATTAACTTGACCAATATTGATGTACTGTTATTGGAATAATTAGTTTCACACCTGTTTTTGCAAAATAATGTGATTTCAGGACTTCTTGTACTTTCTCTCCAAGATATCACACACTGACACAACTGTTGTACTAATAAAAGGAAGTTGTGAATTTGCGTTTCATTTCTAAAATGTATGCTGAAATTATATCTTGAGCCATATTGCTCTCAACTTTCATGTGCTTTTTCTATTGCTCTAATTGCTAATTTTAATCTTCTTGCTTGATAACAACAACTACAATTTCATTTATATCAGATGCATGTTTAAGGACACTAAGCTCCTGAACTATCTTTCGAATAACCATGACTTCAAACGATGTTTGACTGTGACCTGGACCTTTGCTTTTCCTCCACAATGGCATCTTGTCTATATATGATTGACTTCTCCATAGCTATGGCACTTTGACAGGGAATAGGGACATTAAAGTGATTGGTGGCTGTCAGAACAATGGTATATTTGATCTTGTGACCCTAAGAATATGAAATTAGCTACCTTGGCCAGGCTTAGAAAAGAACTTCATTATAATTTGCAATTATTTATTTTTGAGATTTTAATTGTTGTGACCTCTTCACAGGTCTCCTTCTTCATTACTGTATGCCTTTACTCAAAGGTTTGATCTGAATTATATTACTTCACATGTCTTCTCAAAAATGTTTACAACATTTCTTCCTAAGCTCGCACCCACAACTGTGAGATAATTTCTTTAACTCGAGAATACAACATTGAGCAGTCTCATTTGACAATTGTCTCCAATAATGGAATGCCACTCTCACTCCAATTTCATTTTTTAAGGCATAATGGAATCCAAATCTCATTAATTTTAATGTATTCCATAGTAATGGTATCGCTCAGGCAACCCTAGTTAGACACTACACCAAAGGTATTTGACCCCCATCATGGTGAGTAGAACATTTACTTTATCCTTATCTCCTATTTTATTTGCTTTCAGCCAAATGTGAAACCCTTATTTGTACTTAGACTAGTTCCCTTTCTTGAGATTGAATTTCCCTTTAACCGCAAATACACCCTTTGTGTATTTTTTAAAAATTATATTTAGTTTCCATGCTTACTTTGTGGGCTGTAAGTCAACACAGCATGTGTAGATGGATCAATTGTTTTACAGTTCAAACATCAGTATTAATTTTTTGAGTTCCAAAAGATGTGTCATCTTTTTCTTTTGTGCTTAGTTCCTAAATGAAATGTAAAAATGCTTTCATCCTCATCTCAGTAGTCAGAATAATTTGGAGCATTTTGGGATGTTGGGCTGTGTCTCACTTTTGATGTGATCATTCCATCCTAATCATGCAAAGTTTATTGGTCAGATGAAGGTGAGATGAGAAAAATTGTTTCCTATTGTGGGGGAATCTATGATTATAGTAAAATATCAGAATGTGACGTCATCCTCTTCAGACCGAGATGAAGACAGAGTTCTTTAGAGGATTGTGAAATTGTGAAATTCTTTACCAGAGAGGGCAGTAAAGTCTTTAAAATGTCATGAAATGTATTCATGGCTGAGATAGACCAGCAAGGGAATATAAGGTTATGGGGAAAACGCAGCGAAGTGGAGTTGAGGATTATCAGATTGAGTGGCAGAACACACTTAATGGGCTGAACGTGGGTCGAGAGTATGGTGCTGGAAAAGCACAGCCGGTCAGGCAGCATCTGAGGAGCAGGAGAATCGACGTTTTGAGCATAAGTTCTTCATCCTTTTACCTGATAAAGAGCTTATGCTCAAAACATCAATTCTCTTGCTCCTCAGATGCTGCCTGACCGACTGTGCTTCTCCAGCACCATTCTCTAAACTCTGACCTCCAGCATCTGCAGTCCTCAGTTTCTCCCTTAATGGGCTGAATGGGCTACTTGTACTATTATTACTATTGTCGTATGGTCTAATTGTTTGATTTTTTACCTAAGACCTTTCATGGACTAAAATAATTTTAAATAAGGAAAACACTGACTCAAGATGATCACAGTGGTCTCCTGATTAGGTTGAGCTATGCTCACACAGGCGCCAGTAAACAAGAATTAGAATGACTAAAATTGAATCTTAATAAAAAGCTATTGAAACTCAGATTAGTATCTCCTAGAATATTCACAACTGGATGAAATTTTCACACTCAGATTAAAGTCATCAACAGGTGGAAAACCATTGAAGCCAGAAATGAAAATTGACAAATGAACTATATTTCAGGTACCAGCTTTTGGAAAGAGAAATGGAAATGGATTAATATTAGCAAAAATGGAAGGTTCTGTCTCTTTCTTTCTGTCTCGCTCTTTCTCTCTCCCCCCTCCCTCCCTCATCCCCTGTTTATTTTAGTAATTTGAAAAACAATATCCAGTGAAAAAGCATATCAGGAAAATATCAATTAATTAAGAAGCCAAAAATATCCACAAACTTTGTGATTGGTGAGGGTACAAGACATTAATTAAACAATGGTGGTCTCAGGTAAAAATCTAACAGAACTCTAAGGACTTTTGAAGCTGCCTATTTTTAAATCCTTTTTGTACTATGCTTTCTCCTCTTCTAACAAATTATATCTGTGCCTTTTTTGTGCGTGAATTTGACGTTCCACTTTATTATTTCCTTGAGGTTAATGAAGAATAAAATAATTTTCCTTTCATCAAGAGAACTTTATATTTTTCTCCATAATTTTAATCAATACTACAATTAAGCAGCTTGCTAAAAGTAAGTAAAAATGTTTGTTTATTGTGGTCAGCCGAGCGATTTTGAACTTGTTGAGCTGATTCACACTTTCTTCCTTTGTACATATTACGATTTTACTCTTGGGCCTACTACAGGCCCGACTGATCCTTAACACATTCAACACATCTGTTGATCAGGATAATGTGTACTATTGAAAATTAAAATTTGTTCTTGGAATTCATTTGATCATTCATGTACCCTAATGCTTAAAAGCACCAAATTACTTATTCATTGCGATGATTAATTTTTAATAGAAAATATAAATTAGTGTGACTGCTGTTAGTTTTGACAAACACTTCAATAAAGTTGTGTGATCCTTTTGAATTTTGCATGATCAATTGGTCAGTTACCTACACGTAGGATGAAGGGGCAGCTGCAAGTTTGTGTATAAAGGCTCCTTTATACTGGGCTCTTGAGCTGCAGCAAACTAAACAGGCATCCCCGGTGCATCTTATCTGGCTCAGGCCGACATATATTTGCCCAGTCAGTAGCAGCTTGCTTTTTAATGTGGAATGACCTGAGGCACTTCAGAGAGTATTACTGTATCAAATAAAGAGATATTGCGATTGGTGACCAAAAAAGATATAAAAGAAATAGCTTTTAAACAATGCCTCATAGGACGCAAGTTGGATAAATATGTGGGAGAATTTAGGGAAGGGATTTCAAAACATTGGGCAATGAAGCTTAAAGCACACCTACCAATAATAGAGTGACAAAACTGAGGCCAGAATTAGAGGACAAAGATCTCAGGATTATAGTCTTGGAGAGGTTACACAATGAGTGCCAAGACTGAGGAAGGATTTGAAAACCAGGATGACAGTTGATGACAGGAATGACAGTTTGAAAATCAAAGAACTGTGAAACCAGAAGTGCATTAGATTAATGAGTTTTAGATGAACTTGAAGCAATGGAAGTTGCAATGTGAGAGATTATCAGTGATATCAATGGAACACTTGAGTGTTCACTGAGCAAAGGCATATCTTAATTTCAGCAGCAGCTTGGCTGAATAATGGGAAGAAATAGACAATCCTATGAAGCTTAGGTTCTGTGTTCCCTCTTGGGTACATATATTAGATGTTCTGGAATTATTTAGAAGAGGACCAGGGGAGTTATTCTTAAAATCATGGCCAATATTTATCCCTCAATTGGGTTTTGCTGTGTGCAATTTGATTGCTATGCTACCTACTTTATAACAGTGATGACACTTCAAAAGTACTTCATCAGTTATGAAGTGCTTTGAGACATCTCATGGTCATAGCAGTGCTATATCAATAAAAGAGCTCCTTTTATTTGGTTGAAACTCAGCTCAGATCACAAACATGGCAATATTGTAAACATTTTTATTCATCTTCAAACAATTGCCAGACTGAAGGAAGACACTGAGATGGAGTCAGTAAATAGGGCATGAAGTTTGTGGAAGGAACCAAAGTCAAGAGCTTTTCATCTTCCCAATGCTTAACTCAAAGTAGATATTTTGATATCTGAAAATTGAATGTCAGATGAGCATCATGACAAATCAGAGGCTGTATAGGGGTGGAGAGAAGTATTACAAAGGTGAAGCTGGACAAATTAGCATACATGTGCAACTCATGGGTGTTAATTTTGAATGGTGTTGCCTCTAGGGCAGCATAAAGCTGATGAATAGAATAGGGTCAAAGAAATATCCTTGGAGTCCCATAAGATATTGGTTCAGCAGCAAGAAGGTATGTCATTGCAGTGAGCTTCTGCTATGACTAGGTTGATCAGAATGGAAGTAACAGACGGACAGTCCTGTCCAGCTGAAAAACAAAGGAGAAAAACAGATGGAGGATAAACTGTTTTGTTGTGTCGAAAAGCTCTATGCAGGCTAGGCATAATGAGAGAGAGCTTACTATATGCACCGTCATGTAAAATAAAATTGACCTTGATACCTTCGGAATTAAAAGGATGATATAATCTTTAAATGACAATGAGCAAATCAATCTGAGTTTGGAATCTTCCATTTAGTGTATTAATTCACATAATTGTACCAACAAGTTTGCTTTGTCTCTTAATCTTCTCATATATTTAATAATAGGGTGTATCTAAATCACAGAATTGTGGGGTCAAACTCCAGGGTTTAAGAATATAATCTCATCTGATTTTTCAGTTTAACACTGAGGGAATGTTGCACTAGATTTTTTGGGGGGGCTGAATCTTTAACAAAAGCCTTGACTGTCCCCTCGGGTGAGTTGTCAGAGAAGAAATTGGGAGAACTAATTCTGTCTTATTGAATTTTTCCTGAAACTCTGATTACTGTGATAGTCATCCAATGGATATGTTACTGGACAAATAATTGAGAATTTTGGACTATTAACTCAGAACACATGAGTTTAAACCTATCACGACAGCATGAATGTTTTAATTTAGTATAAAACATCCAGAAATAAGTTGCTAACAGCAAAAAAGTCACAATGAAACAGTGGGATTGTAAGAAAATGTAACACTGCAGAGTGCTGATATGTAAACCTAATGCCTGATTTTTTTTTATATTGTGGACCCCAGATTTCAATCCTGTCACTGTAAGCAGTTACTAAGATGAGGCAAGAATTTCACTGCTGTAAGATATTGAAAAAGAAATTGCACCAATAGTTTATTTTTTAATCAGGATTATTACTTGCTGTAGATAAGACAGGATAATCCTGTTTCCTAATAGCATTCCCTTGCCTTCAACAACTGAATCCCAGGCAACTTGCGAATGAAATCTAGCATAACAGAGTTCAGCATTCTGCTGAAAGCTGCAGAAAAGCAGAATGCAAATTATTAATAGTTGAGGGTACAGAATACAGAATCATTGGATTTATGTTTTTGATCAAGTATTTGACATGTACAGAGAGACCAATCACTGAGCTAAAAAGATTGGGAAAGCTAAATTACTAAGAAATCCACACAAGTATTTGGCTGACATGGGAAGTATATTCAATACATTTTTACAGACAAACTCAATATGCTTAAGCCGAGGAAACTTAATTAAGGTGGTTAGAGACAAACTAAAGAAATATCCAAGTCTTTGTGAGGCATTGCTGGAACTTAACCAGCTTAACTGTGCAGTTCATAACAAAGAACACAATAATTTTTTTTCGGACTGTGGGGCATTGCATCAATTGATGCTTAATGCTGTGCTACCCTTGAAAAGGAGCAATCCCCATCTCATGTATCAAGTCTGTATTTCTATCAGTTTTTATATATAGCACCATATATAAGTTTGGGATTCTCCAAAACCCTTCACTGTTCATCTGGAACTCACCAAAACCTTTAACTGTTTACTTGTGACTCCCCAAAGCACTTCACTGTTTATGATGACCGAACTAATAATCTTTATGTAGGTTGCTGGATGTTGTCAAAGACATGGTGAATACACTTTTGTTTACTTGCTTTAATGTGTAGCGAGGAAGAACATAATTATGGAATCTTCCATGACCAACAAAGGCCATTCAGCACTTCATAGCTGAACCAGCTCTCTGTGGTAAGGATGTCCAAAATCGTCCATGCACTAATTTTATTCCCATAACCTTTCAAGACGTTCCACCAGGTAGATGTTATTAGGAATTGCATTGCTGAAAGATCCTATCAAATTTGATTCTACTACTCTTTCAGCCATGTCTTCCAAATCTTAATCCTCTGCAAGGATAAAAAATGTCCTCCTAATTTCTCTTCTTTTTCATTATGATCTGTTAAATTTATGACTTTCATTTATACAGCAAGTTTCCACGATTATCAGTAGAGATACATATTTTCCTAATCAACTTGTTCAGAGATGTTATAACACAACTCTGGACCAGTTAGGACTTTAACCTAAGCTTCCCGGTCCAGAAGGAGGGACACCAGCACCGTGCCTCAAGAATGTTTGATAAGGAAATTAAATATAATTAACACTAGATAATGATCACTGACTCTACTTTTATTATGTTGTTTGACCAGGAGACGTGCAATAACTCCACTAGTTTTTATTTGAAATAGTGTCATAGAATCTTTTACATCTACTAAGAGGAATAACCTGATTTAATTAACTGAATGTAACAGCTAAAACAGTGCTCCTGTCTATCTGGCACAATTATTTCCTGAAGCTCTGATGGGATTAAAGTCCAATCAAGCACTTTTACTGTTGCACAGATCTCAAAAAAGTCACTATACCTTTAAGATATCTGGATCACTTCACTGTGTGTGACATTTGACATAAGAGGTCTCCATTTGCTTTCTGTCATTCAATCTGAATTCAGTCAGCACTTATTTATTAGCAAGCAGACAGTTAGTCAGTAGTAAGCCAGTCAAGTATAGACATTCATTAAAAGTAAACTAATTAAACGTTTGACCTAGGCTGTATCTGTAAGTCTAAGTTATATCAATATATCTCATTAGTTGTTAATAAACTTCCAGATGTCTGACTCAATATGAACCTGATTTTCCCCAAGATTATGCAATGTGGCTAACATATAGAAAACTACAAGAAGCCCATCAGGCTGACATCATGTTGGCAGTAGCAACAAAACGTAGAAACTACAAGCTGGGCACAGAAAGTTGGAACTGAATGGGCTGTTGTGAACAGTTATTTTCCTAACAGTCACCCATCATCTGTCCGGGTTTACAGCTGAAGTTAAAAACCAAGACTAAAATTCTAAAATCTGCATTGAAGGCTGCAACAGTGCAGAAGCAAGAAACACTTGTAAGAACACTTTCCTTATTTAATGAAAAGACATGAGCCAAAACCTAATCTGATTTAAAACATAGAACTTTTAAAAGGGGCTGGAAAGAAACCCTAAAGTAAGATTATAGACCTGTAATGAAACACTGTAATATATAGCAAAAGTAGTTGACAAGAAACTAATCTGGTATGAAAATACCTTACCTGCATACAAGTGGTGGTTGATTCTGCTAACTCGCTTTTCAAAATTGGTGTAAAGATAAAAAAAAAGTGTGACATCACAACTCACTTTATTGCTCGGAGAACCACCTACAAGCACAAACCTGCAATTTTTTTTAAAGCAGCAACAGCAAGAAACAAAAATGGAATACAAACCACTTTGTAAAAAATGGGAAGAAATGTTACAGTGCAATACAGATCCTTTTTATTCTGGCAATTTAAAAGAGCACAAAACAGCACAAAAGGAGCAATAGCATGTATCTTCTTGAATTCAATTATTTAAGGAAAGACTGTATAGACCAACAGAATATGGAAAAAGAGACAGGCAGTCAAGCTCTTTGTCACTTTTGGAACTGAAGGGTTCTGAATTAAATCCTCCAGCATTTCGAGTGATGGCTGCAAAGATGAAAATAACATTTTCTGATGCTTTGAACACTAAATAGGGTCCAAGTCAACTTCAGAATAATTTGACTTGAATTCATGTCATTCTGCCAATATTTAGATCAGAATAGTAATTAATTCATCAATGCTAGGCTGACCTCCCTGAAAGGCTGGCTGAACTGAATATTGCAGGTACACATTGTAAATGTTTCCACAGGCTCTTCTGAACAGAGCAAAAGCTTATAACATAAATGTCTGTTTGAAGCAGTTGTGGCAGGACAGTAACATGATGCTTGATTTTGCAATTGCTTTAGCAGCTATTGACAAGAACAGTCAGACTTCTTAACCTCGTACAAAATGTGAATGATCTCATCCACCAAAATAGTATTCTGCATTTCATGACGTGCACTTTATGTTCTGCAAAAGAAAATTGACTAAACTGTGTAAGATGTGCAAGTGTTTGAAGAAAACCAAAGCACAACACAGTGTTGCACAGTCATATTTTCTGTTTTCAGATCACTAGCATCTGTGATATTTGGCTTTTATTATTGACTCCCTTGCATCACATTGCAAGGTGACCTCATAATTTGTTGTTGTACTTTCTCAGCTCTGCTGTTGTCATCACTAGTTATAGAATCATAGATTTTTTTCAATGCAGAAGAAAATCATTTCACCCAAAGAGCTACCCAGCCAGTCTCTATCTCCATAGCCCTCTAAATTCATCACTTTCAAGTATGTATCCAGCTCATTTTTAAAACATCTAATGGAATTTGCCCCCACCATTTTCCCAGACAGTGCATTCCAAATCCAGGAACTCTCTGAGTAAAGAAGTTTCTTCTCATCACACTCCAAGTTTTCTTGCTGACAATGTTGAAATTGTAACTATTACTTACGGACATACCAATTAATGGAAAGAGAATACCCTTCTTTACCCTGTCAAAGTTGTTCATAATTTTGCACACCTCAATAAGATCACTGAATCTTCCAGTGCAAGCCATTTTTTGTTCCATTCCTCGAAACCATTCCATATCCTAAGCAGTTATCTTATGTTGTTCATATTTTGATGACCATTTAGGGAGTTACTTTGTTAGATAATCACTAATTCAATGAATCATTGCATAACTTCTTATAGTTGGCTGAGGAGTGGCAGGTGGAGTTTAATTCAGATAAATGTGAGGTGCTGCATTTTGGAAAGGCAAATCAGTGCAGGATTTAATGGTAATGTCCTGGCGAGTGTTGCTGAACAGAGAGACCTTGGAGTGCAAGTTTATAGTTCCTTGAAAGTGGAATAACAAGTAGATAGGATAGTAAAGAAGGCATTTGGTATGCTTGTCTTAATTGGTCAGTACATTGAGTGAAAGAGTTGGGAGGTCATGGTGTGGCTATACAGGACATTGATTAGGCCAGTTTTGGAATACTGTGTGCAATTCTGGTCTCCCTCTTATAGGAAGGATGTTTTGAAGCTTGAAAAGGTTCAGAAAAGATTTAAAGGATGTTGCCACGGCTGGAAGGTTTGAGCAAAAGGCAGAAGCTGAATAGGCTGGGGCTATTTTCCTTGGAGTGTCAGAGGCTGAGAGGTTCTTAAAATCATGAGGGGCATAGATAGGATAAATAGACAGGTCTTTTCCCTGGGGTGGGGGAGTTCAAAATTGGAGAGCATAGGTTGAGGATGAGAGGGAAAAGATTTAAAAGAGACCTAAGAAATAACTTTCTCACGCAGAGGGTGGTGCGTGTATGGAATATGCTGTCAGAGGAAGTGGTGGGGGCTGATACATTTACAACATTTAAAAGGCATCTGGATGGATATGTGAATAGAAGGGGTTCAGAGGGATATGGGCCAAATGCTGGCAAGTGAGACTAGACTAATTTAGGATATCTGGTCGGCATGGACGAGTTGGACCTAAGGGTCTGTTTCCATGCTGTACATCTCTATGACTCTATAATGGTTCCTGTATCCTTTCAATGCTGACTGCTTCTTTCAGTTTCACTTGTTTATCATCAGCTGCAAATTCCACAAAGAGTGGTTTTGAGGCCTTTTCAACTTTCTTGCCCTTTCTCAAGATCTCCTGGTTTGGTGAGGCTGCCAGTTCCCTCTGTCTTAACTTTAAGACTGGAAAGTTGACACCTTTCTCTGTAGATGCTGAGTTGATTACATA
The DNA here is from genome assembly GCF_004010195.1 of Chiloscyllium plagiosum. Taxonomy (NCBI): domain Eukaryota; kingdom Metazoa; phylum Chordata; class Chondrichthyes; order Orectolobiformes; family Hemiscylliidae; genus Chiloscyllium; species Chiloscyllium plagiosum. The sequence continues at coordinate 49,424,478 of NC_057724.1, forward strand.
CCCTCATCTGTTTCAGAGTTACATTTACAAGAAGGTATCCACAACCTGTAAGAACATGAGTTGTTAAGATCTGTTCAGCCATCATTAGCTTAATGTTGTGCAAAATGTTGCAATTTTCTTTGGGCACACATAGGGTTACAAGTCTAATTTTTCGACTTGCTTGAGCTGAGATGAGTGGATTTTGCTGAATGTCTACTATCTGAAACTGCACATATTTATTCTTCCCATTGCATTGTGCTTTTACATTTGTTTGCTCTCATGAGATAAACATAGTCTTTTCATATAGGCTTGATGTTATCTTTGAGAGTTTCATTAATGGGTTTCCATCTTGAGCCACTTCACACGGGTCTGCAAAGCTTACAACTTTGGAAGAAGCATTAGTGTCTATCTGACTTTTCACATTTACTTCATCCTCTACTTCTACAGGCATCACTCTAACAGTCACAAACAATTTATCACCCTTTGACCTGAATGATTCACCTGACATTTCTCTCACAGCCAACTTTATCAACAGTTTTTGCTTCCTTATGGCTAAACACCTGGGTGTAAAATAATTTAGCTTCTTGCAGGTAATGTACTTGTCTTTAGTTTTCCCTTGAGATGGTATGCTCTGCAATATTTACATTTTACATACTCAAATCTTGATCTTTTAATTTGATTTGATTTATTGTGGTCACATGCACCTAAGTAGAGTGAGCTGTACAGGCAAATCATAGCAACAAGGACATACAGATCATAGGGTGCAGTCACAGAGCGAGGCATGAAAGGTTGTACTGTAGAGGAGGTGCACGAAACAAGATCAACATTAACAGCATCAACATTATTTGAATTTAAAGAATCCATTCATCAGTCTAATAATGGTTTGGAAAAAGCTATCCTTGAAACTGTTGGAGCAGGTGTTCAAGCTTCTGTATCTTCTGCCTGATGGAAGAGGTTGTAAGAGAGTATTACAAGGCGGAAGGGGGCTTTTGATGATATTGTCACCCTTTCTGTGTCAATGAGAATTGTAAATGGAATCCATGGGTGGAGGTTGGCTTCCATGTTGTTCTGGGCTGCACACCCAACCTTTTTATGGTCCTGGGTAGAGCACTTGCTGTACCAGGCCATTATGCGCCCAGATAGTACGCTTTCTATGATGCATCTGTAAAAGTTGGTGAGAACCCTTATGGACATTCCAGATTTCCTGAGCTGCCTGGGGAAAAAGAGGTGTTGTTTTGCCTTCTTGACCATTGCAGCTACATGGAATTCCAAAACAGGTTGTCAGTTATCGTCACGTGGAGGATCTTGATGCTGTCAACCCTCTCAACCTCTGCTCCACTGATATAAATCCATGGAATGTTCTCCTCCCTTCTTCCTGAAGTCAATGATCAATTCTTTTGTTTTGGTGACATTGAGAGAGAGGTTGTTATCATTGCACCACAACAGTTTTCTGGCATTTCTACAAATAATTCTGAATAGAAAGTTCAAACTGTGTCTTCAAAGCCTTTAAAACTTCTCCAGTCTGGCCTTTCAGCTCCTCAAGGATAGTTGCCAGCGTGCAACATAGCTTGTAGTGCACTTTCCCAGCACTAATCGTAAAATTGACAGTCTTACTTGTTCAGTTCTGTAGCTACCTCATAATTTGCCATTGAATTTGGGAGAAATTCTAATTCTGTCTCATATTGCTTTACATTCCTAGAGCATTAGGGACTGATAAATTCTCAGCCATCTTGGCTTACCTAATAACTCAAATTTGCAGAATGCAATTCTAATTATTTCATGCTGGTTCTTACAATAGCTGACTCTTAGAATTCTCAGAATCCATACAATTTTACCTGGAATCTTTGGATGGGATGCTTCATGTATGTGTTTTAATGGCTATTTTTAAAATGAAGGCAAGTAATAATAGAGGTCAAATGGCCATGGTAGACTGCAAGTAAACAGTGCACAAATGTGTTTCCCCCAACTGAAAATTGTAATTAAAAGTGGCCAGGTGCAATCCCTTTGTCCTGATAACTAACCCAATTCAGGCAGAGAAAATTGCTGACTTAAGATCAAAGTGAGTTGTTGACACAAATACAGTCCAACATGTTGGTCTCCTCCATGAACACATGCCTTATATCTTGCCTTCATATTTATATATTAGGTTTCATTAAAATCTTTGTCAACTCAGAAGTATATATTAGCAGCACTTCTTTTTCTTTATCAAAAAACTATTCCCAATTATGAAGCAGCTGGAGCTATGTATGTTCTAGTTTAGCTGGAGCATCAAGGATCCTTTATATAAAAATACAGCATTATCTAATTTCAGTTTGCATCAGATTTAGCTTCATTTCAGTGGGTGGTCATTCCACTGCGTATTCATTTTATATCAACCCCTCTGCATTGTGAGGAACTTTACATGTAATCATGAAGGTACATCAGTTGCCTGACCTGCTGTGCTTTTCCAGCACCACTCTAATCTAGACTCTGGTTTCCAGCATCTCCAGTCCTCACTTTTGCCTAAGACACATCAGTTGTCAGACTAAAGGCAAACTGCATATGTTTAAACCTTTTAAGAAAAGACTGCTATTAAAGTACTCATACAGTTCCAGACTTTGAGCTCTTTTTAGGTTCCCTGATGATTAGATTCCCTACAGTGTGGAAACAGGCCCGTCAGCCCAACCAGTCCACACCGACCCTCCAAAAAGTAACTCACCCAGACCCATTTCCCTCTGACTAATGCACCTAACATTATGAGCAATTTAGCATGGCCAATTCACCTAACCTGCACATCTTTGGACTGTGGGAGGAAACAGCAGCACCCAAAGGAAAGCCACGCAGACGTGGGGAGAATGTGCAAACTCCGCATAGACAGTTGCCTGAGGCTGGAATTGAACCTGGGACCCTGGTGCTATGAAACAGCAGTGCTAACCACTGAGCCACCATGCCACCCCACAGTTTGATGAACAAACCACAATTACAACATATCCCAATGAAATTAATCTTTATACAAAGAATGATTTGTTTTGTCATGTGAGGATCTTAGGGAGAAATATTTATTTTAAATGTGTGCTCTTCTATCAGAAAGTAGACATCTGCTCTGTCAGGGCATGATAGGTTTATTTAGATTAGAGCATTGAATTGTAAATGCCATCCTCCATTTGTGAAAGTATAGCCTCCAGCAATTAGACAACTGAAAACCTCCAAATCAATTATTCAGAAAAAGTCTACCTTCATGTCATGCACATGTTATACTTATAAGTAATTTGTATAACTGAAAGATGCTAAATATTTTAGAAATAGAAAAAAAAGATGTTGACTTTGACTGCAAAAATTACATTTTTAAAATGTAAATAAGTACTTGATCAATTATTGCAGTGTGTTCATAGTTATTTAATATATCCCTATGAAAATAGTTAGAAAGTAAACTTCAGAATATATTCAAAATCATTGTGTATCTTATTTATAATTGTTTTGTCATTTATAATTGGTAATGATGTACATGCATCATTTATGCATATTTGGAAAAGTATGGCCTAATTAGGAATAATCAGGAGGCCTTGTGCAGGACATGTCTTACTAAGTTGACTGAATTTTTTGAGGAGTGATGATGGTGATCAGTGAGATTTTAGTAAGATTTTCAACAAGTCCCTCAGATTTTGCTCATCCAGATGATGAAATGATTGGGATCCATAGTGACTTAGCAGTGTGGATTCAGAATTGGCTTGTCCATGGAAGGCAGAGGGTAGTGGTGGAAGGTCGTTTTTCTGGATGGTGGTTCAAGAGTAGTAGTGTTCCATACTGGGATCTCTGCTGGGATCCAAACTGGGATCTCTGCTGTTTGTGTTATGTGTGAAAATATAGGTGGGTGGGTTAGTAAGTTTGCAGATGGCATAATATCGATGCCGTTGTGGATAATGTAGAAGGTGGTCAAAGGATACAGTGGGATATACATCAGTTGCAGATATGGATGGCAAAATTGCGGATAGAGTAGGTGTGAGATGATGTACTTTGGGAGATCAAGTGTTAAGGGCAAGTTTATAGCTAATGGTAGGACCTTGAACAGCATTGATGTTCACAAGGATTTTGGAGTTCAAGTCCATAGCTCCCTGACAGTGGCCACACAAGGTAATAGGGTGATAAAGAAGGCATATGACATGCTTGCCTTTATTGGTTGGAGAATTGAATACAAGAGTCAGGATATCATATTTCGGTTTATAAGACTTTGGTTTGGCCACATGTGGAGTGTTTAATTCTGATTGGCACATTACAGGAAGAATGTGGAAGCTTTGGAGAGGGTGCAGAAGAGGTTTATCAGGATGCTGCCTGGATTAGAGGGTATGAGCAATAAGGAGAGGCTAGAAAAACTCGGTTTGTTTTCTCTGGAGTGGCAGAGGCTGAGGGGAGGCTTGATAGAGGTCTATAAAATTATGAGATGCATAGATAGGGTTGATGGTCAGAATCTTTTTCCCTGAGTTGAAATGTCTCATACTAGGGGGCATGCATGTAAGGTAAGAGGGGGAAAGATTAAAGGAAATGTGAGGGGCAAGTGTTTTACACAGAGAGTGGTTAGAGTCTGGAACATGCTGCCAGGGTTATGGTCGAGGCAGATGTGCAAGACTCATTTAAGGGACATTTAGTTAATGTGCAAGTAATGGAGGGATATGGATCAGGGACAGGCAGCGGGGATTGATTTAATTTGGTGTCATGTTGGCACAAGATTGTGGGCTGAAGGGCCTATTCCTGTGCCATACTGTTCAATGTTCTATGCTGTGAAGACATTTTGTGTTTGTACAAATAGAGCAAATGTTATTTTGAATCTTCAGAGTTATTGGACAGAATCTTATTGGCCTCTGAGTAACAAAAATGGAATTTGCTGAAGAAACTCAGCAGGTCTGGCAGCATTTGTGGAGAGAAAGCAGAGTCAATATTTTGGATCCAGTGACCCTTCACTTAGTTTTTTTGTTTAGTGATAAACTCATTGCCATATCTCTTCTAGATATGCCCACCTTAAAGAAATTCTGATCCTCTCTCCAACATAATTTTGATTATAATCATTTTTCTTGTTCACCATTATTACTTTTATTGTCTCTCCTGGTGTTTGACAGGGTATTTGCCACTCTGCTTTCTTTCAGATGCTGCCAGATTTGTTGGTATCTCCAACTATTTCTGTTTTGTTTTTGACTTGTAGCATTTGCAACCCTTTGGCTCTTTTATTTGGGGTCTGAGTAACATGGGCTGTGGCAAAATGACAAAATCAAAGGACAAAATCAGTGAATCCCAACTCAAAGTCGCGATTATCTCATTCCATCCTTTATGCCTTCCACAACATCATGGAGAGATTCTCGCTAGACTATGACAAGTTGTCTATGGATGCTTATTATTGTCTGTTAGCTATCTTGTTCATGCCACTATTCACCTAATTAATATTCACAGCCTGATTTCCCAGTCTCATAAAAAAAAACTCATGTTGGGAAAACTGAACAAGGAAACGAGAGTGTGTACCTCACTGGTTGCTCTAAATGATCTCCATATTGTCTGTGACCTAAGTTGCAGCGCACTTGCCTTTCCTCCATGGAGATTGGCATCTGACATTTGTCAGTCCAACTCGACCATCCTAGTACATTTTTAAATTCATTGTCAGTGTGATTCAGAAACACTTGCATTGCAGTGTGTTTCAGGACATCTACTCAGTTCATAGATGAGACTAAACTACATTTCAGGGATGCTGACTTGCTCAATTCGCACTTGCTCGCTTAGCGCCCACCTGCTTGCTCACAGCAACCCTACTTTGTTTTGACTTGCTGTGCCATCCTGTGCCAGTTATCACAGTCACAGCCAGACAGCTTGTCTTGCTGATAAGCAGTCCTCAGTCTGGGGGACATAGCAACCTGCCATACAGCAAGATGTATATCAAGCTCTCACCTGCTTCATGTGCCAGCAGCTTATGTGACAAACTCATAGCATGAGTGGAGACTACTGAGGGGCCTGAGTGTGGTTTCTCCTCTGGCTGGGAGCCTCTTGGCGCTGCACCTTATCTTTGTGAGGAGGGAATCAGTGGATTGGGTGATGGAGTGCAAGTTCAATCGACTCACCAGTGATCCTGAGTGTGCTGGGCTGGGATCTCCAAGGAAGCCACCAAGCTATTGATATGGACAGACAGATGGTCGCACAACTGAAGGAGCTTCTTGGCAATCAGGGTCACTGCGTCCAATATGCTTATCTTTTACTGTTGCTCCTTCCTGTGCATTTGTATGAAGTCCCTAATTGTCGAAGCCACAGGTTCCTCTCCTGCCAGGAGCTGACTGGTCTCTAGTAGTACTCTGAGCACCAGTGGCCTGGGCCATCAGCAGATCTCTCACATTGAGGTGCTAAAATGAAATTGTATACCCATATTCTCTTTGTCTATGATCCCCACGAAGGAGTTAGTATCTGGGCTAAAGTGGAGTGAAGGAGGAAGCCTTGACAATGCTTTCTCTGAAGCTGCTTGTCCTCACTGGTGATGATGGAGCTTTTGATGGCACCAGTTGTTTCGAAGCTGAGGTTGAGGGTAGGCTTGTCGAAACCTAAAGACAAAAAAAGAAAGTAAGTGTTATGTTCAGTGGTTAGAAGTAGTGGTCAATGATTGATAGTGATAGTGGGGCCCTTGGGATAGTGGAAATAGTATTAGAGTGGTGTTTGTCATGGCATAAGTGTTTCAGCAATCACACAGTTCTCTTTTCAAAGGCAATAACGAGTTTTATATGGGCATCCCTCCACCCATCTTGCTTATCTCTGCCCTGTTGTGGCCTGTCTTCTCCTGTAATCGGAATAAGGTGGGGGTCAGGATGAAATGAATGATATTACAGTGAGGGACCAGCTGTGAATATTCATGTTTATGGGGGAAAGTTGTTGAGATGTGGCAAAGGATTGTGGAGATTACATGGAGAGCATGCAGATTAATGATGTGGGAGGTTGAGAGGGGAGAGCAAGTGAGGAAAGTTTTGTGGGTAATTGAGAGAGTGGTGGGGCATGAGTGGGTCTGTGTGCATTGGCAATGAAAGGCTGAATGAGATGGCAGCGAGAAGAGTTTGGCATTTAGCCTGGTGGAGCGGAGAAGGTCATTGACCTTTTTACAGCTAATTCGCCATGCCTTGGAGATAGTACTGATCCAGGTAGTGACCTCATACCAGGCAGGCAGGGTGTGGTGCTACAGTTTCCTCCACCAATCCTCTGGACCAAGGACAGTCCTTCTCTGCAACACTCCATGCATCAGGACCTCCAAGTCACTGAGTACATTACTGTTCCATCTTCCCTATCTCTGACATGTTCGGATTCTGTCCACCAATGAGCAGGGCAGCTTTAGAGTGCCAGTACTTGTCTGGGTGAACTGCAAAGTTGAAAGATAGTGCAGGCACAAGAGATGTTGGTTTTTGGGTGGATATCAGCTGAGTAATGCGTTATTCTAGAATGACAAGTGGAAAAGTGTGACAGAAATCCAATGCAAAAGATTCTACAGAGGCAGTGTAGACCATTAATAGAGTATATTAACTAAGGTATGTTGAGGGAAGTTGTTAGATCTCATGGCAACACACACTTCTAAAAACCTGATGCAACTCAGACTCTGCAAAAATTATGCAAGATTCAGTCTGTGCATCTGAAGTGAATTGAGCACAATGGAATTCAATTATAAAGAGGAAAGATCAGGCAGGATTCCCACTTCCCTGCGCCATGAAACATTTTTAGTTAGAAGGACATTTTGTGTGGAGAAGGATTTGCCTGTTATGATTTCCCATTTCAATTGGTCAGACAGCATTTACTAGCCATGTTCTCACATGCAGAATGAGTGCATTCGAGAGTAAGAGAGGGCTCCAGGTACCAAGAGAAGTAAAATCCAGCAAAGTAAACCTTTTGAGATACATAAATATCTGTTGAGACTTGGACATACAGACCATGATTCCAAAGTTTGCAGAGAATGTGATATGCAGAAATGTGATAAGCAATGAAGAGATTAGGAACAGATTTCAGGAAGACATATGATTAATGAAATGAGAAGACATGCAGATGATGAAATTTAGCATAGATGAGTGATTTGCTGCCAATTTGCAGGAAAAATGAGAAGCAATTTGAATTAAATGGTAGTAGTTTCAAGTGGGCACAGGTATAGAATCGTGAAAGTGTATGTATGCAAACCTTTGAAAGTATCAAGCCAAGTTGAGAAATAAAATAACCATAGGATTCCTTGGCTTTAATAATAAAGGCATAGAGTCAGCAACGGTGAAAAGATTCTGTCATTGGCATAAAATGATTGACATGCAGCAAATTAAATCTGTTGGAGTTGGGAAATTTCATTTGGTGTACATTTGCAGATGGTTGCAGTGACTAATCCATGAGAGACAGGCTCTGTCACATGTGTTGCATATTAAATGGCTATCAAGTATTGATGTGGGTTGTTGTTTTCTGTGGTGGACCCTGTTGCTAATTGTAGGCATCTACCATCATGGCGATATGCAGTGACCCTCTGGTTACATTCCCATTTTCCTCTGTCATTGCCTGGTATGTCCCACATCTTAAGATTGATGTTGAATTCTTTCATGTCACATTTACAGCATCCTTGCAGTAGAATTTAACTTCTAAAACATTTGAAATAGGAGCAAAAATATACCATCTGGCCTCTCAACCCTGTTCTACCTTTCAAGTAGATCATAGTTAATCAGTTTGTGTTTCATATGGCTTTGCCTGGCCATAGAAAATGCTTAGATTTGTGACTAAGTTCATCCTGTAAACATGCTGGAGTTACCAATAATGCCTCTGCTTGATGAAACTAACACACTTTGGAGCTTTACCTTTGAGAGGACTGGGCATTTGTGATTCTGTCCCTCCATTAGATTCACACAATGTGCTGAAAGCCAACACTTCTTGAGCTTCCTTTCTTAATAACTGTGCTTCATCCCATGATTCACAGCCATGCAACAAAGTGCTGAAGTGTTAGTCCTAAGAGTCAGCTTGATGTTATTCTAACGCACATTTTGTGAGTTGTCCAAAGGTTGTGACTGCTTTCCTTTTGTTTGCATCGAGTCCTGCATAAAGAGGCGTATTAAGGATGTTATGTACCAGCCCAGACCCCCTCAAAACATTTCAGGCAGGTAGCCCAAACCCAAATTTGCTAGTTGCTTTAAGCAGGTGTAAAGGGAAGAATCAGCTGGTTAGACCACTTAGTTTTAAACAAGACAGAATTTATTTACAAGATTACTAAATAAAACACAAACAACAGAAAACAGAATACGAATGATCTAACCTCTCCGAAAACACAACAGACCATCCCAACTTAATGATGCTGTTCCAAATACTTGCAACAATCCCCATAAACACCCCTTGGCACAAAAGGGAAAGTCAAATCCTACAGAATATCAGTCAGAGAGAGAGAGGGAGAGAGAGAGAAAGAACCAGCCTGGACCTGCTTCTGTAGGTTCAGCCACCTTTTCTTTCACACTACCGCTAAAAAAAGCAACCTGTAGTAAATCTGAGCAGGGAGAGCTGGACGCACCCCTTTCATTGTACAAGTGTATTTTTTAACTTGAAAGCCTCTGTCTGAGGCAGTACCTGTCAGCTATTATCAAATTGGCCTGAAAACCCTTCAATTCCCAGCCTTTTCAGACTTGGTGTTGTTTTCGATCTCTCTGAAAAGAAGAGCCAAGGACTGTATCAGCTTGTTCAAGGTACAGCTTCATCACAAGGATAAAAGGAACTTGCTAACCATTGTGATAGGGGTAGAGATGTGACAGTCTGTCCTATCACCATGTTTTGCTGAACTGTTGTAGTGAGGATGTGGAAGGAGAGAAAATCCATGAGCCTTTGTAGCTGAGTTTCTTTGTGAACAATTAGTCCAAAATTATCAGCATAGACTTGGACTCTGATATAAATGGGCTATGTCTTTCTTTTAACTCTCCATCTGGATGGATTGTAAGGCTTGTTGTCTGACCTAGTACGCAGATGAACTCTTTCTGTATCTGCAGGGAAAGTAATTGCCAGGAGCATATGAAGAATAATATATCATGTAAACTGAGAGCAAGGTACACCATTGTATCACTCCAATCTTTTTGCGCTGAATGTGGTATCATCAAACTGTACAATACAGTACAGGAACAAATTACTGCAGATGCTGGGAATTGTACTGAAAACAAGGAATGGTGATCACAGCGTGTCAGACAATATCTGTGGAGAGAGAGCAAGCTAACCTTTCAAGTCGAGATGACTCTTCATCAGAGCTGAAGTTAAGTTTGGAGGGAACAGCATTTATGCTATGGCGTGGCTGGGGGAGTGGTTGCTGGAGTAGTAGGTGTAGGGTCCCGGTGAAGAAAAGATGTTGATAGTTCAGATTAAATGATCAGGATGTGAGAATGGTAGAACAATGATGTGTCTCCTGCCAGACTTGAAAGGACAGTAAGTGGGACGGAGGGAACGGAGGACATGACAGCAGGCCAAAACAAAGGGAATAAATGTTCACAATTTGAAGGTGTTGAACTCAAAAATAAATCCAGAAGGCTGTAAAGTGCCCAGTCTGAAGATGAGATGTTGTTCTTCCAGTTTGTGCTGTGATTCACTGGAACACTGCAGCATACTGAGGACAGACATGTGAGCAGTAAATAAGCAGGAAGTGTTTTCAATACCTAAAAGGATCAATAACATAAGGTTAAAGATTTAAGAGGATTATCAAATCAGCCAGAGGCAATCTGAAAAATAAGAAACATTTTTTATAGCATATTTCATTTAGCGTTTTTGATTTGGAATCTACTGCCTATGAAGATAGTAGAAACAGTAACTTGCAAAGCATTTGTTTATTTTACATATTCATACTATCATCTCTTTTCAGAATGGTGTGCAGTATTTGAAGGATTGCAGGCTGAGTGGGAATATTTTGATTTACGTGTGAATGCTTCTTCCATGATTCACAAATGCTGGAATGGGACTTGACCCCCAAGTCCTTTTCATTCAGAGGTAAAATTATTAACAACTCAGCCAGAAAAGCTACCTTCAGTAGGGCATTGTGTGAATGCTCTAGTATTCAAGAAGACTACTAAACTATGGGGAAAGGCTAATTGGATATTCCATCAAAGCACTTACGAGGCACAATGGACAAAATGGTAGCCTTCTGCACTCTATTATTTTATGGTTCTATTCCTTTGGGAAAGAAGAGAATGAATGGTAGTTTGAAAATGAAATTCATTTTCCAAGTAATATTTCACCATTCACGTGTGTGTTCTGGTGAGTTTAACATGGGCTGGAACATCCTGACCTTGTAAGGAGCGCAAGGAAAAGCAACTAAGTTGATAAATGGAGCTGAGCAACTGAGGTATGAATTTACACTCAAAATAAAGGAAGTCTGAAGGTGATGCTACTGAACTATTTAAAGTTGTCAAGTCAAAGATAAATTGGATCCTGGATTGATGTCCAACATCAGTACAAGCAAGAGAACAAAGAATCAATTAACTGCGCAAAGAGGAATGCACTGTTAAGAATTAACGTAGTGGGTTTTTCAGGAAATTGCAGCTGATTAAGTTGGAATAAAATGTCTTTTTTTTTAGACACTGTTACCAGTTAAGGTCATCACTGCCTGCTGGTTGGATCCTTTCAGGCATTATCAAAAAAGGGTAACCTCTGATGATCTACAGAGGAGGGCAAAAGAATTGCATGTGCTTTCCCAAAGGAAGCAGAGATGTAAAGAGTTAGTGGTTCAGTTTTACAGACAAACAGAGTTACCACAGGTGCAAGGAACAATTGACAAATAGAATGTGACACTGAAAGCTGTACATGGCAGCCTTCACAATGTGATAAGTAGGAAGGGTTTGCTCCTGTTAATGTCAGCTCACGTGCGTGGCCAAGCTCATCAATTCATCGAGGAAATGTTCATTATGTTTTTCATCATATAACAATGCACCTTTCCATTCTTCATGACTGAAAACTAGGATTCTGGATGACCAATTAAGTTATGATGCCAGGTATTCACTACAGTCATGGCTGAGAGCACTAGTTAAAACATAGAACATGACAGCACAGCATAGGCCCTTCAGCCCTCGATATTGCGCCAACTTGTGAAATCAATCCGAAGCCCATCTAACCTACACTATTCCATTCTCTCCATATGCCTGTCCAATAACCATTTAAATGCCCTTAAAGGTGGTCAGTCTTCTACTGTTGCAGGCAGTACATTCCACACAAAGGGCTTATGCCCAAAACATCGATTCCCCTGCCCTTCGGATGCTGCCTGACGTGCTGTGCTTTTCTAGCACCACACTCTCAACTCTGATCTCCAACATCTGCAGTCCTCACTTACTCCTAGTGCATCCACACCCCTACTACTCTAGTTGAGTGTCTGTGACAAGAAAGATACAACTGTTATAATGAGAACCAACTCATTCTAACTATCTTCATTTTAATTGCTGAACCAGCAGGGAACGTGAGAATCATTGTGGATTGCTATGTAATACATTACCACACAATATAAAAGGTTTGCAGAACCTCAAAGGAATCAGGATGAGGAGGTGATACAAAAGCCTCACTTATCACTTCAGAAGATGGTTGCACTGGAAGGAGGGAGTATTGAAGTTGCCCAGAAGATTTCACACCTTTAGCCCTTTCCATAATTGAACAAATCACAAATACAAATCACTTCAACTTTCCCCTTCCCAAAGTCCCACATTGCTAAAGACTTGTCTTTCTATCATCCCAAATCACATAAGCTAAAAGCACATGCAGGAATTAATTGAAAGTATTTACACAAACAATTCTAATTTCACAGAACAGAATATTTTTTTCCACAAAACTGCCAAACATTCCAGTCACTCTGTGAGCAGCTGCTACTTTTTGTTAACTAATTTACCTGTTTGTCTTTCCAATACACAGTTTGCATGAGATGATTCTCATAAAATTATAAAATCATAGAGTCACACAGCACAGAAGAGGGCCTTCAGCACATTGAGTCTGCACAGACCTATCTACACTAATTTCGTTGGCCATGGTCTATAGCCGTGAATCTTATGACATTTCAAGTGCTCATCTAAGTCCTTTTTAAATGTTTCCTGCTTGTACTACCCTCCCAGATAGTGCATTCAAAGTTCCCACCACCCTCTGGATAAAATGCATTCTCCTCAAATCCCATTTAAACTCCCTGCCCCCTTGTTATTGAGTCTTCAACTAAGGGGAATTGCTGCTTGTGATCTTTGCCCACGCCACTTGTTATCTTGTACACCTCAATCAGGTCCTTCCTCAGCATTCACAGCCCCAAAGGAGATTATTCAGTTTCTCTTCATAGCTAAAATGCTCCATCCCAAGCAACATCTTGGTGAATTGCCTTGATACCCTCTCCAGTATAATCACATCCTTCCTGCAATGAGGCAACTGGAACTTCTTGCAGTGGCCTAACCAAAGTTTTGTACAGCTCCAAGATTACCTCACACTTTACCTCTCTATTTAATCTTGCCATGATTGATAAAGCAAGTTCCCCATTTGCCGTTTTAACTAGCCCACTAATCTGTCCAGCTGTGTTCAGAGATCTGTGGACAAGCACTCCAAGATCTCTCTGACTCCCTCCGTGAGGTTGAGATAGATTCCCTGAAAAATCTGATGTAATTCTTGTTTAAGAGAAACAGCTGCGCAGGAACACTAGTTGGATTGCAGAGCGCTGCTCCTTCATCAGGTAGCTACCTTCATCACGGTTACCTGATGAAGGAAAAAGGTTCTGAAAGCTAGCACTTCCAAATAAACCTGTTGGACGAAAACCTGGTGTTGTGGGATATTTTAACTTTGTCCACCCCAGTCCAACACCGGCACCTCCACATCATAGCTGGATTGGTTCAGATCCTTTTCTTCTCGGAGCAAGGGTTATGGGCTCTTTGTCCATATTATAGAAAGCCTTAGGGAGCAGACCAAGTGCAGCATACTGGAAACATTGTGGCATCTGCTCTCTGCTTACAGCCAGATTTTTGAAAGTACTGTGAAAATATTAGACATACAACAGAAGATGCCAACACTAATGGCTTAAGGGAATGGTGCATAAACTTCCACTGTTTAATGCAAATAGGTAAAATGGATTGCCTTGGTTTATTTTTCCCACCCTTTCAATCACTGCATTCTCATGAGTACAGGCTGAGATTTACATAACAGTTACCTTAATAGTTAATTGTCCTTATTTACCAGATAGAAAAAAAAAGGATAGCATCTGAGCAATCCCACAATATTTATTCAATGAAAGTAAGACTTCATTTGTCTGGTGACCACTTACATTTTAAAAGCTGGTGAATAGTCTAATCTTTCTTTGTCAGACAATGATTGATCTCACTGGAAAAGCAAGAAGTGGTATAAAGGTATTTGGAAATTAGGATTGTATAGAATGAGCCCCAAAATGTAGTACCTCTGTTAGGCCAACAAAAATATTCAGAAGAATGATTTTCTCATTACTCCTGACAAGTCATCAATCTCCCTAATAGCTCCAGGTACCACACTGTGGGAATTTGACGCAATTAACTTTACTAAGCTGAGTGAGAAAAGTCACCAAATAATTAGTTTAGATTCCCTACAGTGTGGAAACAGGCTCTTCGGCCCAACAAGTCCACACCGACCCTCCAAAGTGTAACCCACCCAGATCCATTCCCCTCTGACTAATGCACCTAACACTATGGGCAATTTAACACTGCCAATTCGCCTGACCTGTACATCGTTGGACTGTGGGAGGAAACCGGAGCACCCAGAGGAAACCCACGCAGACACCGGGAGAATGTGCAAACTCCACACAGTCAGTCATCCAAGGCTGGAATTGAACCCAGAACCCTGGTGCAGTGAGGCAGCAGTGCTAACTACTGAGCCACCGTGCTGCCCCAAATAGTTGAAAATGATTTACGATTTCCAAAATCAAACTTGATATGAGACTTTGCTTAAAAATAAATGATATCATAGAATCATAGAATCCCCACTGTGTGGAAGCAGGCTATTTGGCCCATTGAGTCCAGAATGACTTTCTGAAGAGCATCCTACCCAGAACCACCCCCCCCCCACCAATCCGTTTAAATTGAATTAAATTGAATTAAATCAGCTTTATTGTCATATGTACTCAAATGAACCAGTGAAAAGTTTATTACAGCACCATCTTAAATCAAGTGTGCCCAGGGATAGCTTCTTCAGTTAGAGATTGTTTACAGTGTAACAAGATCACCAACACATGACACCATCTTAGGTACAGAGTACCTAGGTACAATCCTTAGTTAAAGAATAGAGAAATGAAAAGTTATATTACAACTGTATAGTATACCATAGGTCAGAACAAACAAGAGCCAATGTTAAAATATCACAGTCTGTCTCTAAAAGTTCTCTGTACCAGACCAGTACAGGGGGCTCCATGTGGTCAGATCGCTCAGAAGCCACCATGCATAGCACCGGGCTGTTGGTCACCAGCATCACCGCTCCAGGCTGTTGGTCATTAGTGTTCCCACTCCAGGCTGTTGGTCATTAGTGTTCCCACTCCGAGCTGTTGGTCACTGACGTCCCCACTCCGGGCTGTTGGTCACTGACATCCCCACTCCGGACTGTTGGTCACCAGCATCACCGCTCCAGACTGTTGGTCAGTGACGTCCCCACTCCGGGCTGTTGGTCAGTGACGTCCCCACTCCGGACTGTTGGTCACTGACATCCCCACTCCGGGCTGTTGGTCACTGACGTCCCCACTCCGGGCTGTTAGTCACTGACTTCCCCACTCCGGGCTGTTGGTCACTGACATCCCCACTCCGGACTGTTGGTCACTGACGTCCCCACTCCGGGCTGTTGGTCA
>NC_057724.1:49441223-49448399 GCF_004010195.1 Chiloscyllium plagiosum
CTGTTGGTCACTGACATCCCCACTCCGGACTGTTGGTCACTGACGTTCCCACTCCGGGCTGTTGGTCACTGACATCCCCACTCCGGGCTGTTGGTCAGTTACGTCCCCACTCCGGGCTGTTGGTCAGTGACGTCCCCACTCCGGGCTGTTGGTCATTGGTATTCCCACTCCGGACTGTTGGTCACTGACATCCCGACTCCGGGCTGTTGGTCACTGACGTTCCCACTCCGGACTGTTGGTCACTGACGTCCCCACTCTGGACTGTTGGTCACTGACGTCCCCACTCTGGACTGTTGGTCAGTGACGTCCCCACTCCGGGCTGTTGGTCATTGGTATGGACTGTTGGTCACTGACGTTCCCACTCCGGACTGTTGGTCACTGACGTTCCCACTCCGGACTGTTGGTCACTGACGTTCCCACTCCGGACTGTTGGTCACTGACGTTCCCACTCCGGGCTGTTGGTCACTGACGTTCCCACTCTGGACTGTTGGTCACTGACGTTCCCACTCCGGACTGTTGGTCACTGACGTTCCCACTCCGGGCTGTTGGTCACTGACGTTCCCACTCTGGACTGTTGGTCACTGACATCCCCACTCCAGGCTGTTGGTCAGTGACATCCCCACTCCGGGCTGTTGGTCAGTGACGTTCCCACTCCGGGCTGTTGGTCACTGACGTCCCCACTCTGGACTGTTGGTCACTGACGTCCCCACTCCAGGCTGTTGGTCAGTGACATTCCCTCTCTAGTCCGCTGGTGGCTAGCGCTCCTACTTCAGGCCATTGATCACTTATCCCGCTTTGGGGTTTGGGAATCAGAGGTCGGTGTTGGGAGTCTTATACCAAGAGAAGGGAGGAAAAGCAAGAGAAAAAAAGTAAAAGAACAAGTGGAGCTGATGAGCATCTTACCGGAACGGCAGATTGCAATGCAATTGTATTTTCCCAAGGCTAATCCACCTTGCCTGCACTTCTTTAGAATACGGGAGGAAACCAGTGCATGTTGAGGAAACCCACACAGCC
The DNA here is from genome assembly GCF_004010195.1 of Chiloscyllium plagiosum. Taxonomy (NCBI): domain Eukaryota; kingdom Metazoa; phylum Chordata; class Chondrichthyes; order Orectolobiformes; family Hemiscylliidae; genus Chiloscyllium; species Chiloscyllium plagiosum. Next base: position 49,442,238 of record NC_057724.1, read on the forward strand.
ACAGGGAGAAAGTACAAAATCTACTCAGACGGTCACCCGAGGCTGGAATTGAGCCCAGGTTCCGAGTGCTGAGAGTGCTAACCACTGAGCAACCATGCTGCCCATGTATTTCAGTAGTAATTGTAATCATCAATTTAAATAGAACCGAATGTTGGAGCATGAGAAATGCTGATAAAGACATTAAAATTAAAAATCCATTGATTAAGAGAAAGACTCAGAGAGCTCAGCTTCAAAGAATCAAGGAGACATTTTGGAAGATTCTTCTTGTCTTATAATAAAAACAATAATAAGCCACAAAGAATGCCTGTACAGAAGTTCTTCCAAAGAGGCACACAAGAGTTTGGGCATGTTTCAAGAATCACAGTATCCAGAGTATTGTTTGTCACCTGCATTTAAAAATACATCAAACAAGAAGCCATGGAAGCACTGATTAAATAATAATCAGACACTGCCTAATATCAAGAGTGATTTCAGAATGAAAAAGGTAGAGATGATTGAGCCAGGTAGGCTTAACTTACAATGAGAAATTAATTCATTTGGGCCCTCCATCATTACTGAGCTAACAGATTAGAATTTAGTTATTGGATTTACCTGTTTCGTTATCTTCCTGTGCCAAAAGCTGCATCTGCAAACAATTTTAATATTATACCATTCAGTTTTGTTACTGTAGTGATTATAATTAGTTTAGCCAGGTGGACCTAATGTGTTCCCTGAGTGAGGTTGTTAATCTGGTCCAATCAGGGAGCCCTGACTGACAGATAAGAATAGGTGTGTCTTCAATTCCCACCTCAGGCGACTGACTGTGTGGAGTTTGCACATTCTCCCCGTGTCTGCGTGGGTTTCCTCCGGGTGTTCCAGTTTCCTCCCACAGTCCAAAGATGTGCAAGTCAGGTGAATTGGCCATGCTAAATTGTCCGTAGTGTTAGGTAAGGGGTAAATGTAGGGGTATGGGTGGTTTGCGCTTCGGCGGGTCAGTGTGGACTTGTTGGGTAGAAGGGCCTGTTTCCACACTGTAAAGTAATCTAATCTAATTCTCTTTAAAAGAAAAAAAAGGGGAAAAAAAAAGAAAAAAAAAGAATAGGTGTGTCAGAGATTCTGCTCATTCTTGAGCTGGCTCTGAGGGAGCTGGATCAGTGTCAAGAACTCTCCAATTTGTGTCAGGGAGGGGACTGACTCTGAGCTGGATGCCCACATCCAGTGTGTTACTGTTGCTTTCTGTTTGTTTTGGGGGGTTTCCACACTGTAAAGTAATCTAATCTAATTCTCTTTAAAAGAAAAAAAAAAGAAAGAAAAAAAAAGAATAGGTGTGTCAGAGATTCTGCTCATTCTTGAGCTGGCTCTGTCAAGAACTCTCCAATTTGTGTCAGGGAGGGGACTGACTCTGAGCTGGATGCCCACATCCAGTGTGTTACTGTTGCTTTCTGTTTGTTTTGGGGGGAAAACTGATTCCTGAACTGGCTGGTTTACAAAGCCAGTTTTGTTAACTGGTATTCCTTTTTTTATTGAGGACTGATTTCTAAACTGCCTGATCTACACAGTCAATGTGTTTCAGGTGTAACTCGGTTCTCATTAGGGGATTATTGTTTCACTGGCTGGTCGCAGCTTAGGTGTTGTTTTCTCTTCCACTTTTGAGAAAAGGACAATGTTGATTTTGTGGTAGGGTTTAGCCTTGGACTCTAGATTTCTTTGTTTTTTGTATGTGTCCTCACTTTTTTTTGGTGTTTGGACTGACCCCTTGTGAGAAACTACAACTTTCCAGATGAGCTATTTCTGTGGATTGGCCTGGCCCTGGGACTGGTCCTCTGCACAGACTGAACATCTGTGTGTACCGGGAGGTGAGCACTTGCTGTATCCTAGAGTTTGGAAGAAATCCTTGCCTTTGGAAGTGGACCAAACCCCTGTGAGTTAACTGCACCTTTTACAATGTACTGTCTTACTGAGTGTGGGCCTGGTTATCCAAGGAAGGGCCAGAACTCTATGGAGACTGAATACCTGTGGGGTGTGCATTTGCCACCTCCTGGAGTGGACTCTGCCCTTGGTTGTGGACCCCGTTTTTAGTAACGGACTCTGCAGTTTGGAGTGGACTCCATTTCTGACAATGCACTTTGTAAACTAGAGTGGTCTCTGTTACTGGGAATGGACTCTACATTTTGAAGAGAACTGTCTATGCTAATAGATTCTGAGCATCAGAAAGAACTCTGTTTGTTGATGATTAATTCTGTCGTGTTGCTTGTTGGGTTATCACATGCACTGCCTTCTGTGTCCCTGGGTCTGGCAGGCCTTACTGAGCTGGGAGGCTCATAGGTTGTCCTGAAAGTTGTCATCCTGAGAGCCAGAGGTTGGGTAGGCCATTCTGAGCAAAATCGTCCCGAGAAGGGGTAATCAGGACGGGCTGTCCTTGAGGTGGTTGGAAGGTGTCAGAGCAGCTGAGTGCCAGTAGGGGCAGGCTGAGATCTGGAAGGTCTTGTGGGCTGCCCTGTACGCTGCTGTCCCAGGGGAGGGGATAGGCTGTCCTAGAGGTGGCCGGAAGGTGTCAGGGCAGTCCACTGGCCAGATGGCACATCGGGGTGGGTGAGAGCCCAATGGTACGTAGGTGCAGACCGACAACCAGAAGGCGGGTAGGCCGCCCTCAGCTCTGTCACCCCAGGTGGGTATCGGGGCGGGCTGTCCTAGAGGTGGTCAGAAGGTGCTAAGGGTGGTTAGGGAAGTCGGAAAGTGAGTAGGCCGTCCTGACCGCTGTTGTCCTGGGAGGGGTTAGGGAAGCATGACGGGCTGTCCTAGAGGTGGTCGGAAGGTGTCAGGGCGGATCGAGAACTGGAAGGGGTGGATTGAGCACCCTGCACAGCTGCGGGCTGCCTTAGATTGGCCAGAAGGTGGGAGGGATGGTGGGGGTGAGCTTGCTGAGTTTCTGGGGGTCTGCATTTTATGCACTTTTTTATGTAATTGGACTGTCTTGTATATAGAAATGTCATTGTTACTGTTTTGTAAAGTTTGAAACTGGGATTTGTGGTTTGTCCTCATCTACCCTGAGAACTGGTTGAATGGAAGGTTTGGGGCCTTGCTTTGCTGCTCCTCTCTTGTAAAATTGCTGTTTCTCTGTATACAGCTGTTAATGTTAATTGTTTTGTAAACTGTGAATTGGTTAATAAATTAAATTAAAAGAAAAGAACAGGTGTGTCAGACATTCTGTTCACTCTCGAGCTGGCTTTGAGGGAGCTGGATCAATGTAAAGGACTCTCCAAATAAAGGCTGACTTGGTGACAGGATATCTCCCTCTGTGGAGTTATTTGAGTGGTGACGAGAGAAAAGCATGCTCCTGAAGAAAGTCACTTGCAACAGTTACCTTTGAGTAGGGGTAAGCTTTTTCAGCATCATGCTATTATTTGGGAAGCTTGACTCTTTGGATCCAGCCTTCAAAGACTGAGCCCAATATATGGAAAGAATGTGTTATTTCCAGGCAAGTGACATTGGGGAAGAATAAAAGCAATAAGGAATTTTCCTGGAGCTTTTTCAGTTATTAGGAGCCTAACTTTCCCTGAGAGACCAATTACTAAACTTTTAAGAGTTGTCAGGTTTACTTAAGGAATATTACAATGCCAAGTCTCCACTAATTCTGAGATGCTATTGGCTCTCTGCAGCATTTCGAGCATCAAGGGAATCAGCACGAGGATTTTTAACTAGGTTAACATGGCATGTGACTTTGGTTTAACCCTTAATGAGATGCTGAGAGACCATATGGGATTTGATTTGATTTATTATTGTCACATGTGCCAAGGTACAGTGAAAAGCTGTGCTTTGCGTGCAATACACGCAGATCATACCATATAAAGTGCACAAGGGAAATAGAATAGAGCAAAGAATACAATGTTATGGCTGCAGAGAAGGCGTACAGAGCGAGTCCAACATTAAATTTGAAGCTTGAGAGGTCTATTCAGAAATCTAACAGGAGGGAAAAATCTGTTCTTAAATCTATTTGTGCAGATATATTGTGGGATCAATGATGTCACCATGTAAAAAAGCCTAGCCGAAGCCCAACTGGACTCAACAGGCACGTCAACTGGCTTTATCATTGGAAAATATGGCAAGTGGAGCATGAGAGTTGTAGAGTATGCTGATGGAAGTGGACACCCTAGCCAGTCCTACTGAGCTTGGGGAACACCTCTTGATTGAAGACAATTGCATAGTTTCACTCAGTACATATCTTGAACAGAGGGATTCTAGATTAGCCCACAGCAAAACTCCAAAAGAAAGCTGCACCTTGACCAAACGGTTCAAATTTTCTTCAGGATCTGGGCCAGCAAGCCACTGTAGTTGCAATTGATATGCAGACTAAAGACAGCCAAAGAGTCCCACAAGACGTAAATTGAGTAAGAGAACTCATAGGCTGATATCCAGGAGAGTGTACAACCTGGAAAGACCACTTACATTTGGCTTTGAACAATTAAATTGCTTAGCAACATCTACATCAGAACCAATCAAAATAAACATCTGGTTAAATGGCCAAACACTTTTAATGGAGGTCAATAGCGGCGTGGCCATTTCCGTGATCATAGGATCAATCTTTAACAAAATTTGCTTTGGACACCAATCCTTCAGTTTGTGCAAGAATTTGGCTAATCTGAGAACCTACACTGGGGAACCTTTACAGATTAAGGCTATGACTTCGGCTCTGGTGTCTTATGAGGAGCAGCTTGTTCAGTTTCTACTGATTGTAGTAAAAGGCTTGGGCCCAAGCTTAATTGGTTGAGAAAGATTCACCGAGATTAGCTTAATGTTTTTCAGTTAGAAAAGGCTGTCTGAGTGAAGTCCTAATTAAAATACCTGAAAGCACTTCAGGAAGGCCAAGGGACTATCAAAGGTAGTAAAGCCACCCTGCATGTTGACCAGGAAGCAATTCTATGTTTCTGCAAGACTTGCCCAGAGTCATTTGCCTTACGGGCAAAAGTACAGGCAGAAAGCAGGGGGCTGGAAAATGGAAAAAATCATCAAGCCAATCCAGTTTGCAGAATGAGCAGCACCAGTCTCATTATTTGTGAAGCCTGATGGCTCAGTTTGCCTTTGTGGAGATTTTAAACAAACGGTAATTCGCTTTTCACAGCTGAATAAATCCCAATCCCTTGCATCAAGGATTCATACACAAGATGGTGTCGGTGGGGGGCTGTCCTTCATGAAGTTAACATGAGCCATGTGTATTTGCAATTGCAGTTCGATGAGGATTCCCAGAGCTAGGCTACAATTAATGCCCATAAGGGTTTGTACCAATATCTGTATTTGGGGTATCGTCAATCTGTGCAATCTTTTTAGTGGGTGATGGAGAGCATTTTACAAGGTCTACTGTAGGTCATCAATCATCTCGATGACATGCTAATAACAGGGAAGACCAAAAAGGAGCACTTTAAATACTCAGACATGGTACTCAGATGTTTTCTGAGGGGTCCTATGCCTGGAAAGGGAAAGATGTGTATTCCTGACATTCCAAGTGACTTATTTGGGCTGCAGAATCGACATCCTGGCACAATTGTGTCAACAGTTTTTTAAAAAAAGGGTCAGCCTTGGAAATAGTTATGTAGCCAAACCATAGTTTTCAGGGAAGTGAAGAAACAGCTATCATCCTCTAAGGTGTTAGCACACTATGATCCCAAATGAGATCTGGCATTGACATACTGTGCTTCCCCATATGCCATAGGAGTAGGTATTAGCTCATAACTGGTCCAATGGAGAGGAATGCCCAATAGCATATTTTAGGACACGGAGGTCGAACCTCTCTGTTAAATAAAATCAAACACCTAGAAAAGCTCACCTTGCCTCGCAATCTGTTAATATGTGAGTGACAGAGAACTCCTAACTTCTACTATTTAAAGAAAAACAATTTATTGTTCTAACTCTAATAGTGAACATTAAACAAAACCTATTCACAAATTCAAGCTCCCCCTTAATTACTTACTATCTGATCCCAATTATATTAAAAAAAAAATGCTGTTCCAATAACACATTTACTAAACATTTCATTAACTGAATCTTAATACCACACAGTTTCTTGTCTTCTCCGCTGTCTTCAATCTTCCAGCTACTGATCTCCCTGAGTCGCCTTCTTTCTTTTTTACTGTGTATGTTTGACATGAAACAGTGCCTTTGATAGAGAATGTTTTCTAATTTCTTTGA
>NC_057724.1:49448826-49451580 GCF_004010195.1 Chiloscyllium plagiosum
GACTGATTGGTTAAATTCAAATGGTTGTCAAAACAACAAACAAAACTCAGGTATCTATTTAATAGCCATATGCTACATGCATCTATTTTGGAACAGCTCATCTCCCAGCCTTTCCATTCGGGCAGCAGAGCCTGAAATTTAAGTTTATTTCAAAATTCTGAAAATACTTTCTATTTTAAAGTAGTATTATGTTTTGGCTTTGTAACAATATGCATCCAGGACTTTGGCTAATGTACAAGCGTAAAAGTGTCCAGATTGAGAAGAAAATTTCACAGTCATATTTAAACCCATGTCAGGTCTACTAAAAGAAGACAAGGTTGCCCATAGTTACAAGCCAAATTCAGTGGTGGGGCTCTAATACTAAGTTGGAACACCGTCCGGAAGGCCATGTAGCAAATGCAAATGTATTCAGCTGCCTCCCGCTGACTGATACACCAATGGTGGTACCACCACTGGAAGAATCCAGAATAGTTTTAAATTTCTTGGACCCACTTCCAGTCCCAGCTGACCATATCAGACTGTGGATATGGAAAGAGCCAGTCCTGGCAAAACTGAAATGGTTGGTGGTGAATGGTTAACCAAAGGAACGTCACAATCAGAATTGAAAGTCTTTTGGACTCAGACCACAGTGGAGGATGGCATATTATTATGGGGAACAAGAATGATTATCCTGAGCAAAGGTCACCAGCAGATACTAGCTGAACTCCAGGGGTCAATCAGGGTTTCCAAGAAATTATGCCTGGTAGCCAAGATTTGATGCTGACGTAGCTGCATTAGTGGGGCAGTGCCTAGAGTGCCAGCAAAGACAGAAATTACCACTAGCCTCTCCCACACATTTGTGGAAATGGCCGGATGAATCCTGGACTCAGTTACATGTCGACTATGCAAGTTATTTCATAGGCTGAATGGATGTGCATACAATTCATTCATCAAACACTGGGATGATAATAGAAAAACTGTGCACATCCTTTGCAATACAAACACTCTAAGAAGTGTGAGTCATAGATAATGGACCATCATTTATCAGCAGGGAATTTGAGCACTTCCAAAAGTTTAATGGTGTTTGACATATTGCGATGATGCTGCTCCTTTAACAAGATTATTCTGTCCTTGTTTTTTTTTGGAAAGGGGTAATAAAAGCAGACTTGAAAAGGCTTTTAAGTTTCTTTTTAAAACACTTGCACAATGAAAGGGAAGTGGCCAATTCTCCCAGTTCAGGGTTTTTGTTCTGATTTGGTTTAAGCAAGCAGTTTGTTTGAAGCCGATGATCAGGTTTTCGGTGGGGACCCAAGGAAAGAGTTTCATGCTAATTCTCTGTCTCTCCTGTCAGAGCCTGTGTTTTATTTTACGTATTGCCAACGGGGTGTTTATGGAAATGTTGCAAGTGTTTGGAACAGCATCATTAAGTTGCAATAGAGTCGGTTGGGTTTTCAGATAGGTTCAGTTATTTTAAATTTGGTTCTCTTTTGTTTGTGTTTACACTCAGCAGTCTGTAAATAAATTCTGTTTTGTTTAAAACGGAGTGGTTAGGCCAGCTACATCACTCCTGGAATATCCGCTATACACCTACTTAAAACAACTAGAAAAGTTACGGTCTGGGCTACCTTCTTGAAATGTTTTGAGGGGGTCTGGCCTAGTCCAGAACAATATAAAAACAGCTCCATACAATCCACCATCTAATGGTCTGTTAGAAAGATTAGTCCAAACTTTGAAGGCAGGCTTAAAGAAACAGCCTACAGCTTCTCTAAATACCAAATTGCCCCAGTTCCTATTTAATTATAGGATCACTACTTATGCAACTACAGGGATAGCTCCAGTAGAGTTGTTAATAGAAAGAAGGCTCCATACTCGGTTAAATCTGATCTACCCAGTCCTGGAGGGAGGATGAAATGGCATCAGGAACACCAGTGCCAGACAAAGCAAGTGGGACAGTATACTAAAGGGGACGAAGTTTGGTGTAGGAACCATGAGTAAGAAGCATGGTGGATGTGAGGTCAGGTCCATTGATGTATAAAGTTTTGGTGGGGTCCTGAGTAACCACATGGATCATATGAAAGTTGCAAACTCACAAACAGTGCAGGAGCAAAATGTGTTTGGCTCCTCAATAACCATGCTGACTGTTGCAGAACCTGGAAATTTTCCCTCTCTGTCAAGCATTGAAGATATCTTAGGATCTGAAATTGACATAGCAGATGTTATCACCTCGAGGCCTTGGCCACCTGAAGAAAAGAATGAATTTCTTCCAAGATGATCTCCGTGTAAGAGGTGAGTTACTGTGTGTTACATGCCATCCATATCACAGGCAGAGTTGAAGGATCATGACCAGGTCCTAAAAGCTCCAGGAGGAGCTCCAAAAAATAGAACTGGCCTATGTCCTTAGACTCGGAGGGGGATGTTGTGATTGTAAGACATCAGCTAGATAGATCTCCTAGGTATGTGTTCCCTGATTGGGTCTATTAATTTAATCCAATCCGGGAGCCCGAGCTGACAGATATAAAACAGGAGTCCAGGTGGGTAGGCCGTCCTGACTGCTGTCACCCTGGGCGGGTACCGGGGCGGGCTGTCCTAGAGGTGGTCGAAAGGTGTGTCAGGGCGGACCGAGAACTGGAAGGGGCATGGGGTGGACCGAGAACCGGAAGGTGGGTAGGGGCGGGCTGCCTTAGAGCGGTCGGAAGGTGGGAGGGGCGGGGGCTTGCTGGGTCTGTATTGTCTGCACTTTTGTATGTAACAGTACTGTCTAATGTACAACTGTCA
>NC_057724.1:49452756-49506000 GCF_004010195.1 Chiloscyllium plagiosum
TTGTCACTGGCCACTTGGGTGTTTTCCTATCTTCCTGGTGGTGGAATTTGTAAAGATTCGTAAAAAAAAAAAAATAAGCAGAGGAATGAAGGGCAGTGTTTGTCACTGGCCACCCGGGTGTTTTTCTATCTTCCTGGTGGTGGAATTTGAATAAAGATTTGTGCACTTTGTGTCTTTCACTGTGTCTCACACCTGCACACACACACCATGGGTGCTGGGGATAAAATAAGCACTACCGCACTTAGGTGGTAGTGTGGAGGTTAATTAAAAAAAAAAATAAAACAGGAGTGTCAGAAGTTCTGAGCTGGCTCTGAGGGAGCTGGATCATGTGCAAATAAAGGGTGACTTGGTGATGGGATACCAGCTACTGTGGAGTTATTGCAGTTCCTATGGCAAATCTTGGCATTTCAAGCCAGACCACAATGCATGCAGTCTGCCTTAAAGGATGCCCCTATTATTACCGATGATAGACACAGGTGATAGACAGTCCAATAACATTGATCAATTTAATGGACACTCTGTTTAAGAAGATAACTGATTCAAACATACAATTGTAACATATTTTTAAGAACGTAATTGGTAAGAGTGTTGGTATAAATTGGCACAGTATGGTAATGGAAGATTGTCTCATGTAGGATGTGACTGGAATAAGAAGTAACAACTTGCAGCAACCATCTGAAAATCTGTGGAGAACGTTGATTTGATCATGTGAAAGAAGATTTCACTGTGCTAAAGTTTCAAAGTAAATAACTTGTGCACTAATGTTTGTTAATGAATTGAAGTACTTATTCAGAAATGTTGCTTTTATTTAGCTAAGCTTGCTTAGCTTTATCCAGACGTTGCTTTTCATTGGAAATGCTGTCCTTATTAGTCAATGGTTTGAAACAAAAACTGGAGAATCCTGTGTTATCAGGAAATTTATTCAAAAATTGTTTTGTCAGTGCTGAGCAGTGAATTCAGTGGAATTCAGTAGAGGCAAAACAGAAATTTCAACGTTGTTTCCTTTTTCAAAGTGTACATCAATTTCAGAGAGAAAAACTAGACCAGCAAGCAATGAATACAGAGACAAAGAACAAGAGTCGATTTGGATCACTGAATTTTGGGCATGCCTGTTTTTCAAAGATAACCTCTGTGTTGTTGAGCCAGGGAAAGAAATAAAACAAAAGTCAAAGAGACAGCTTTCCATTGAGAGATGTTGCTGAGTGGTTTAGAAAATGCCATAGTAAGGGGCAAAACTGGTTGGGAGGAAGGAAACTAATGATTATAAGAGTAAAATAGAGGCAGAATGATAATGATCTGCATGGTTGAAAGGCACATGGTAGATTTTGATGATACATTTTATAACAGAAGCATGGCACACTTTTATCTTGTGAAGCTTCTGTTCCAATTCCCTTTCTGCCCTGAGCTGGTTGATTTCAGCCAACAGCACAGTTAATTTGAAACTTCCAAGGCTGAGTAGCTGAAAAGCAGTTAAATTCTTGCAAAAGTTTGCTACCCAGCAACCCAGATTTTGGGAGCATTTTTTAATGTGTGAATATTGTTGAGGTCAGAACCAAGCTTAGTTGTGATGCCATCTTTGAGTAGCTGATTTCACTCATGATAAATGACGGTGAGAGATGATTAAGCAGCAAACATTCTTTGAGCAGTATCTCAGCAAGAGTTAACACATTCAGTAACATAGGGGAGAACAGAAAGTCGACATTGAATTTGATTACTGCAAGTTAGTGGCTGGAAAGGGAGTTGTTAGAATAATCACAACTCAAATTTATTTAAGGTCTTTAATGGAGAAAAAAAATCCCAAGGTGCTTCACAGAAACATTCAGAAGAAAAATGGATGTTGAGTCACAGAGGATGTATAAATGCCAAAGACATTTGACAAAATACCACAAAATAGTCTTGTAAGCAAAATGAAAGCTCATGGGATTAAAGGTACAGAGGTAGTGTAAATATGAAAATGACTAAGAGACAGAAGCAAAGAGTAATGGTGCATGGTATATTTATAAGAGGTAAAAGACTGGATGTAGTGGTGTTTTTCAGGCACTGATGTTAAAGAGCACTATTTTTTTCTAGACTTAATTTGTGTATATACTCACCATCATGTGAATGACTTAGTCTTAGATATACAGGGCATAATTCCAAAGCTTGCAGATGAGTTAAATCTTGTAAATGCTTTCAATGTAAACACTGAACAGGATTGTAGCATACTTCAGGACAATGTATATTGACGATATGGACAAACACATAGTAGATGAAATTTCACCAAGAGAGATGCAAAATAATGCATTTTAATACAAAGGTTGAGGATAGGGAATCTGAACTAAGTAGTACAATTTCAAACAGGGTGCAGGTGCAGAGAGGGTTTTTAAAGATGGGAAGACAAACATATGGGATCCACAGCTTCACAAATACAACAATACAGATCAACAACAAGGAAGTAATGTTAAACATCTTATAAAAGACTAATTAACATTTGGCTGGAATGTTGCATTGGATGAAGATGAGGAGGATGCCAAGACTTTGGAGATAATGAGTGATCTCGAAATTAGAAGCATAATTTATGTGGTAAATTTGGGAAAAGATAGTGTGCCTCTTCTTAGAGCAAATAAGACGAGGAGGATATTTGGTAAAAGGGCCAAAAATCCTGGAAAACAATGGGGATGCTGTTTCTAGTGTCAGACTGGTTAGTAACCAGAGACCAGAGATGTAGGGTGAATTGGGAAAAGAATTCCGTATAACATGATTTGTTTTTGTGTGTTTCCTTTCAACACAATTTGTGATTTGGAATGTACTGCCCAAAAAGGTGGTGAAAACTAATTAAATAGCAGTAATCTCAAAAGAAAACTGGATAACATATAACCTCACTGAATACTGGCAACTTCACAATGTGGAGAGGCTAATCACCTGCTTCAAGTGTGGGAAGGGATTCACTCAATTATACAAGCTGCAGACACACCAGCAATATCTCACAGTCCCGTGACCTTTCACCTGCCCTAATTTATAAATTTGTTCTGAACATACTTCAAAAACTTTACTTCTGTCCGCCCTTCACGTTATTACTATTCCAGTGTACGATACAAGGGTAAACACATTTTTGTATAGCTGAAGATTAAACTATGGATATCTACAAGTTTGTAAGACCTAAAAAGAAGTATTTAAACTTTTTATAAAATTTGTTTATATAGCTGCAAGTGCAATAAAAAAAACTTCCTCATAATTTTATATTCAACCTCATTGTCCACTTGCTAGCATGCTATATGTTGTCAGGTGAAAAGTTCTGTCCTGGCCAATTTGTAACCTTTACTAACAGTGACTAATGTTTACAAGAGGATGGCAAGATGTCCAAATAACCTAAGCTAGTTATGTTGTTATGGTATTGGATGATTTTGCAATAATCACAGTGATCTCATTGGCAAAACCAAACAGCTCTGGGTTCTGTTTGTCCAATAAAATCATCTTACTAAAGTTCAATATGACCCAGCCTGTAAATTGCCTTCATGGAAAAGGCAAAATCTGATAGGCTAGAAGTGTGTTTGACATATTGGACGCTGCTAAATGGAGTTGCTACACTCTTGACATAATTATATTTGACAAGTTCAACTAACAGAAGGAATGGAAATTCTTCTTGGATATACATTCTTCTATAAACAGTAACTCAGTTTCCCTCTTACTTCTCTTCACTGTATTTTGTTTCCTACTATTTTTGTAGATGTTATCTTGTCTTGATCACCGCAAATTAGAATGGTTAATCCAAAAATCCACTTTCTATCTATAACACTGAAGAGTGAACATTTACAGATTATTTGGCTTTGGCAGACATGACAAAGTCCAATCCTTTCCTCAGTTGACATCCACATAAAAGATCATTTGGGTAGTGATCCGAAATGCTGATGCTTCTTCTCTGGAGATTAGTGGAGCAGTGCCAAATCCTACACTATCTGAGTTCAATTAACTCAGCAAGCCTTGAGCTCATAACTTGTGCCTTATGCAATGTATGACTGATTTAGAGGTTCCTTTTGGGCAAGATGACTACATCTTAAGAGAAACATTTTTGCTGTTCTGATTTAGGTCTAACTTCAGGCTAACAAAATTAAAGTTCCACTCTATTTCTGTGAGTCTATGGATTGAGGTTTTGCTCCCAGATTGGGATAGCACAGTTGGGACATTTATCAGCTCAGCAAACCTGGGCCAGGAGAAAGTGGCTGATAAGTTTAAATTTTTGTTCTGAGGTGGCCCCATTCTGTGGAAGTAGATTTTTTTGGAGGGGTGGGGGGCACCTGGAGGACAACCCATCTGGCATTGTGTTGATGATTAGATTAGGTTAGATTCCCTACGGTGCAGAAACAGGCCCTTCTACCCAACCAGTCCACAATGACCCTTTGAAGAGTAATCCACCCAGACCCGTTTCTCTCTGAATAATGCACCTAGCACTATGGGCAATTTAGCATGGCCAATTCACCTAGCCTGCACATCTTTGTGACTGTGGGAGGAAACCGGAGCACCCAGAGGAAACCCATGCAGACACGGGGAGAATGTGCAAACTTCGCACAGACAGGCGTCCGAGGCTGGAATCAAACCTGGGACCCTGGTACTGTGAGGCAGCAGTGCTAACCACTGAGCCACCATGCCACCCTATGCTTTAAAACAAAAGCAATAAAGCATAAGGCACCATGTGAGCTCTCACCCTCAATTTCCCCCACCTCTAACAGACTTTGCGTACCCTACCCAGACCGATCAATTCGACTGCATGAACCAATCCAATCCCCTTAACTTCAATACCCTCTCTGTCATTGCAAAAAATCAGCTTTGGTGCTGCAATTAGTTAAATTGCATATGGACATGCAAATTAGGAACAGAAGTGGCTTCTCAATCCCTTGAGCCTGCTATATCATTAAATAAGATTGTGCCTACTCTGTTCACCACACGTGCTTGCTTACCTTTGATAGTCTTTCACCCCCTACTTATCAAGAATTCATCCACTTCTGCCTTTAAAGTATTCAAAGATTCTGATTCCATCAGTTTTTTGAGGGGGAGAGTTTCAAAGACTCAAGACCCTCTGTGAGGAAAAAAAAGCATATACCTGTCATAAATGGATAAACCTTTACTGTGAGACTTCTTTAGATTCTCCTACAAGAGGAAGCATCCTTTCCACATCCACTATGTCAAGTTCCCTGAGGATCTTGTATGTTTAAAACAAGTTACCTCTTAATCTTCTAAATTCCAACAAATACACACCTTGTCTGCCCATCTTCCCTCAGGACAACTTGCCCATTCTAGGTATTAGTCTAGTGAACCTTCTCTGAATGTGTTCAAATCCACTTGTATCCTTATTTGATGAAGAAGACCAGTACTGAACAGAGAGTCATAGAGTTTTCACAGCATAGAAAGATAGCCTTTGGCTTATAGTGTTCTTGTTTGTCATTAAACATCCATCTATTCCAATCACATTTTCCTGTGCTTGGCCTTTAGCCTTGTATGCTATAGTGTTTCAAGTGCTTGTTTAAATAGTTCTTAAATGTCTTGAGGCTTCCCACATCTGCCACCCTTCCAGGCAATGAGTTCTAGATGCTCAAAATCCTCCAGCTGAAAAAATGTTTCTTAAAATTCATGTTAAACCTTTTGCTCCTTATCCTAAAACCATGTCCCTGGATTATTGACTCCTCTACTTAGGTTAACTAGAATACATTTTTTTCCCCTATCTATTCTCTCAGAATGTTGTCACCTCAAGCAGGTCCTCCATCAGCCTTTTGTGCTGAGGAAAACAACCTTAGCTTATCTGTTCTGTCTTCACAGATTAATCACTCCAACATCCTGCTGAATCTCTTCTGCCCTATCTCAAATCTTCAACTGTGGCATAACAAACATTTTATATAGCTCCATTATAACATCCTTTCTCTTCTGCTCAATGTCTTGACTAACAAAGGTAAGTATGCTGTCTACCTTCTTAGCCTGCTTATCTACCTATTCTGTTCCTTCAAGAATCTGTGGATGCACACACCATAGTCTCTCTGATCCTTTGTACTGCTTCTTGATCCTTCTATTCAACGTGTACTCTTTTGTATTGTTAATTCCCCCAAAATGCACTACTTGGAACTTTTCAGGATTAAATTTCATATGACACTGTTCACACTCTCACCAGCCTATCTATCGTCCGAAAGTCTGAGGCTTTCCCCTTTCTATTTACCACACCACGAATTTTTCTGACATCTGCAAACTGACTGACCATACCTCATTGGTTCATCTCTTGATCATGAATGTATGTAACAGCAAGCGACTCAGCACGGAATCCTGTGGTATGCCACAAACTTGCAGAGCCATTGGCCTTGATTTTTATGTCCTCGTCTACAGGAATAATGCCAGAAGACTGGACGATAGCAAATATGGTTCCCTTGTTCAAGAAGGGGAGTAGGGATAACCCTAGTAACTATAGGCCGGTGAGTCTCACTTCTGTTGTGGGCAAAGTCTTAGAGAGAATTGTAAGGGATAGGATTTATGAACAGCTGGATAGGAATAATGTGATCAAGGATAGTCAGCACGGTTTTGTTAAGGGCAGGTCGTGCCTCACAAACCTTATTGAATTCTTTGAAAAGGTGACAAAGGAGGTTGATGAGGGGAAAGCGGTAGATGTGGTATATATGGATTTTAGTAAGGCGTTCGATAAGGTTCCCCATGGTAGGCTACTGCAGAAAATACGGAGATATGGCATTGAGGGTGAGTTGGAGGTTTGGATTAGGAATTGGCTGGATGGAAGAAGACAGAGGGTAGTAGTTGATGGCAAAGTTTCTTCATGGAGTGCCGTCACTAGCGGTGTTCCGCAAGGATCTGTTTTGGGACCATTGCTGTTTGTCATTTTTATAAATGACCTGGAAGAGGAGTTAGAAGGTTGGGTGAGCAAGTTTGCGGATGACACAAAAGTCGGAGGAGTTGTTGACAGTGAGGAAGGATCTGGCAGGTTACAGCAGGATATAGAGAAGCTGCAGAGCTGGGCAGAAAGGTGGCAGATGGAATACAATGTAGCTAAGTGCGAGGTGATTCACTTTGGGAAGAATAACAAAAAGATGGGGTACTGGGCTAATGGTCGGATACTTGGTAGTGTGGATGAGCAGAGGGATCTTGGTGTCCATGTACACAGATCTCTGAAAGTTGCCACCCAAGTAAATAGTGCGGAATCTATCTCAGTTTAAACATACACAAGAACTCTGTCTCTACAGCACTCTGTGGCAAGGAGTGGGCATAGCTTTAAATTAAGGGGTGGTAGGTATAGGACAGATGTTAGGGGTAGATTCTTTACTCAGCGAGTCGTGAGTTCATGGAATGCCCTGCCAGTAGCAGTGGTGGACTTTCCCTCTTTATGGGCATTTAAACGGGCATTGGATAGGCATATGGAGGATAGTGGGTTAGTGTAGGTTAGGTGGGCTTGGATCGGCGCAACATCGAGGGCCAAAGGGCCTGTACTGTGCTGTATTTTTCTATGTTCTATGTTCTAGTCACACACTCTGACCATTATCATCTGCTTCCTGCCACTAAGCTATTATTTTTGTCAAATTGCACTGGATCACATGATCAAGAGCATTATTGAAGTCCATGCAGATCGACTGCATTAAACTCATCTATTCATCTCATCACCACCTCAAGAAATTCAATCAATAGTAAACCGTGTCATTAAAAAAAAAAGAGCATAGGTACACAATGAAAAGAAAATTCACACAAAATATAAAAAGGAATGCAAAAGGCTTCTATAAGTATATAAAGTGACTTATGGTCCACTGGAGTATCAGACGCAAGTGTTTATAATGGGGAACACAGAAATTGCAGAAACGCTATAACAAAATTGTGCCTCAGTTTTCGCAGTAGAGGATACTAGAACCATCTCAATAGTAACAGGAAATGCAGAGATTAAAGAAAAGAAGGAACTTCAAACAATTATCATTACTCGGAAAAAAATACTGGTCAAGGTTTGAGTAGATTGGTAGCTCAGGTGCCGATTGTCGTAATTGTGGGGAAAAGGAATAACCGTAACCGTCAACTGGAGGCAGCAAGAACGGAACCAAATAAATTCCATTAGATACAGTATAGCAGCACTTCACAGGAGGCTCCAAAGCACTGAAGATGTCACCTAGACAGGGGACGAAATGACTGCAAATCAACTTCTCAGCTCGACAGACATACTTACAACTATGAGAAAAGTACTGAGCAAACCTTTAGGATTGAATGCAGACAAGTCACCAGGGCCTGATGGGATTGAATGCAGACAGGTTACCAGGTCACCACATCCTAAGGTCTTAATGGAAGTGGATCCACTGGTTATAATATTCCAAACTTCCCTGAATGCAGGAAACATTCCTATGGATAGGAAAAATACTATATAACACCCTTATTTACAAATGGAGGAAAGCAGAAAATAGGAAACTAGACCAATTGGTCTAACATTGGGAAATGTGAGAATCCATTATTCAGGAAAGTCAAAACAAAATCCATCAGAGTCAGTATGGTTTTATGAAGGCTAAATCAGTTTTTGATTAATTTACTGGACTTCTTTAAAGATGTACTAAGCAAAATGAATAATAGGGATGCTGTAGATGAAGTATATGTGGCCTTCCATGAACCATTTGTCAAGGTGCAGCCCAACAGTTATACACAAGTTAAGATCAAATGAGGTTGAAGGCAGTTTTTTAACTTGGACAGAGAATTAGCTAGGGTCAAGATTAGAGTGCTGGAAATGTACAGCAGGTCAGGCAGCATCTGAGGAGCAGGAACACTGGCAGTTCAGGCACGCGCCCTTTATCAGGATTTTCCTGCTCCTCGGATGCTGCCTGACCTGCTGTGCATTTCCAGCACCACTCTAATCTTGACTCTAATCTTCAGCATCTGCAGTCTTCACTTTCACCCAGAGAATTGGCTAATCAAGCAGAAAGTCAGGATAAATGAGTCTTTTTCTGGTTTGTAAGATGTAACTAGTGGGGTACCACGGTTTATTCTCAGCCCCCAATTAGTTACAATCTGTATTAATAACTTGGATGCAGAATTAGAAGGTACCAGAGCCAGGTTTACAGATTGCAGTAAAACAGCTGGGAAAACAAGTTGTCGTAAAGAAATAAGAAACTTACAAATCGATATGAATAGGACATGGGCCAGATTTGGCAGATAGAGTTGTACATGAATAAGTACGAAGTTGTCATTTTTGGTTGAAGAATAGAAAAGCAACTTATTATTTAAATAGAGAGAAACCTGAGAGTGCTTTAGTGCTGAAAGATCATGTCACTGTGCATGAATGATAGAAGTCTACTGCAGGCACAGTAGTTAATAAGGAAGGCAACTGGAATTTTAGTATTTATTGCTGAAAAAATAGAGTATAAAAGGAGGGAAGTGTTGCTGCAACTGTACGAGGCATGAGTCAGACTCCATCTGGAGTTTTATGTACAGTTTTGGTACCCTTGTTTGAGGAGGGATATAAATGCATTGGAGTTAGTTCAGTGAAAGTTCATGTGGTTGATTTTGGAGATGAGGAGGGATTTGTCTTATGAAGACAGCTTGAGCAGTTTAGAAGAATGAGAGACTGAAGTATATAAGATACTAAAGGGATTTAACAAAGTTGACAAAAAGAGGATGTTTCCATCTGTAGGACAATCATGAATGAGAGGTAATTGTTTTCGGAAAAGGGGTTTAAATCAGAAATGAGGAGAAGCTACTTCTCTCAATTCGTTACCCAATCTGATGGTAGATTTGGGAAATTAAGTGAATTTAAGGAGGAGATAAATCCTTTTGATTAGTAATGAATTGAAGGATTATGGAAGCAGGTAGAAAAGTAGGGGCGAGATTAGATCAGCCATGATTACCTTGAATGACAGAAAAGGTGGAGGGGCTAAAATTGCCCCTTATGAGAGATCAGGCCCCAGGAAGAGTGGGGAG
The DNA here is from genome assembly GCF_004010195.1 of Chiloscyllium plagiosum. NCBI lineage: Eukaryota > Metazoa > Chordata > Chondrichthyes > Orectolobiformes > Hemiscylliidae > Chiloscyllium > Chiloscyllium plagiosum. Next base: position 49,462,663 of record NC_057724.1, read on the forward strand.
GAGAAGAGATCAGGACCCAGGAAGAGGGGAGGAAAGGAGAGATCAGGATCTGGGTTGGGAGGGGAAGATCGTAACTTGGATGAGGGAGGACAGGATCAGGATGGGAGGAGATTAGAACTGGATGAGGAGATTGGGACCTAGGAAGGTGGAGTGAGAGAGTACATTAAAACCCACCACTTTTCTCATTACAAAATTTCAAATGCTTCCCTGTGCATGCACAGTGTTGCATTTGTGGATGATATCAAATGTAATTCCACATCATAATATTTTATATTTGCACATGTGTGTTCCTGGAGCAACCATCAAAAAGAATGGTTGGTATTCAATGCAAGTGAAGTTAAATTGAGAAATGAAGAAATTTTGCTACAAATGTATTGAGGTTTGGTGAAACTGCACCTGAAATTATGCATATGCTTCTGATTTCCTTATCAAAAGAATGGTATAGTTGATATGGAAGGTGTACAACAGATATTCACCAGACTAATCCCCGTGATTGCGGGCTGTTTTTTAATGAGGAGAGATTTAGGAATCTGAGCCCATATTTCTGAGAGTTTCAAGGAATCAAATGTGCTCTTACTGAAACTTCGGACCTTTTCACAGTTTAACAGTGTTGATGGAATTGGGATGATTCCTGGAATATCGAGAATCGGTGATATAATCTCAGAATAATCCCATTTAAAACTGGGATGAGGGGGAATCATTTCACACAGAGGGTAGTGAATCTTTGAAATTGTTTAATCTAGAGACCTGTGGAAATACAATCATTGAACATGTTCAAGATTGAAATTAATAGATTTCTGGTGATTAATGTGAGCAAAGGATAAAGAGAAAGTGCAGGAAAGTGGCATTGAGGTGGATGATCTAATCAAATCTTCAAATAGGCTTGATGTACTGAATAATCTACTTCTATTCCTGTGTTTGTGTGGTACATGGTGACTGTTGAAAGTCATTGATTATGAAATTAATTACATATTATTAATAGCAATATAATCAATCTACATTGTTACAACTATCTTAAAGGATTTCATTCTATGAAATATTTTCCATTAGAAATCTGTTAAATTGTTATTATAAATGAAATAGATTAATCTGATTAATTTTAACAATGCAGCTATTAGCATAATCATTAGTGAATAGATTTCAACACTAAAATTTCCATTCCAGATTTTCAAAATTAGCATTTTTCTCTAATCAATTTACGGCTAAATAAAAAACTGATTCTAATTGCATCAAATTAAATGGATCAGGAGCCATTTATTTTTTAAAAATGGTAGAGTGGAAGCCTCTAATATTTAGCACAATGCAAGTGAAAGTGGAAGCAAGCAGTAAAATATAGCAAATTAAAATTTGTCGAGCATCTCACTAACAAACATCCAAAGAATTACTTTGAAATGCAGTAGCATTTTTTTTATCAGAGTGATATCCTCCAGCAAGTTAATTGTACAAATATCCATTGGATCTGTTTTTCCTGTTTGTTGGATCAGGAAGAAATATTGGACCCACAAATTACTAAAATGTAAATTTAGAAATACTATCAGGGGAAAATATTTGCTCAGAATAGTAATAAATCTTTGGAATAATCTACTAAGCAAGGTAATAGTGGAAGTGTACTGAGGTTATTTAAAATGCAGTGAGATGCCATAATGGGAGAGTTAATGTACGCAAGAGATGAGCTTTGATGGCTCTGGTGACTTTTGTATTCTTGACTTCCCCTTTATACATGAATGCAATCATCATTCGGGACACAGCAAGAAAGTCCAGAGTAACATTTAGCAGGAGCCAGCTTGTCATTTTTAATGTCATCAGCCGACTCCCCTGCCACCTTTTAAAATCCCACTCTCCATGTTGATTGAGAGACCTGTCAGGAACCTTTATTTTCCCAGTGCTACTCTTTGCAGTTTGGCCACATGCCAACTCCAATACTGTAGGAAGCAGCTAAACAGTGAGAAAGAAATGCAATATAAAAGGGGAAAAGGAGATAAAGAGAAAGGTAAATAAAACAAAAATATGTGAGGGAGAGAAAAAATTAAAATGAGGATGGCGTGAAATAAAAATGGGAAAGAAAAAAAATGCAGTAGAGGGAAGAGAGAAAAAAACATAGACAAATTAAAGATGCAAAGGAAGGTGAGACTTCTCACAAACTTGTAAGGTATATTTTAATGCATCCCAACAAGCAATCTAATCAATTCATTTTCTGCAGTTAACCTGTCTGTGGTGTTTTAAGTTCTTATGCTTCCTTACCAGCCATCCTTTTAGGCTTCTCTGGTATAGCTGCATTCACATCCTTGCAATAAAGGGTTCTAACTATGGGTGGCATCATTATGAATGAAAACATTAACAGTCACAATCAAGAAACCTGCATCATGAGTAGGAACACAATTTTCCTTGCAGTAGCATAGGACTTATGTCAATATGGAAATAAACCATGAGCATGGACACAAAATGCATGTCCAGCACCCTCAATGTGTGATTTATTAAGAAATGGTAGATTGCATTGGTCAGAATGCTTCTCAAGGCTAATTATTTCCTCCAACTTGAAAAAATACAAATTCAAAGATAAATAATCTTGGACTCATCAATAAAAGAACCCAGTAGGACTCCTCTTCAGATTAAACAAGGCTCATTTTCGACTCCAAACTTTTCTCTCTCCACAGATTCTGCCAGATCTGCTGACTTTCTCAGTACTTTCTTTTAATATTTCCAATGTCCACAGTGTTTTGCTTTTACTGAAGAGAACCCAGTTGTCAATGTAAGAAAGCAATGAACAATGAGTGAAAGCAAAAATTGCAGATGCATTTCATAACTTCCAAAATATTTAAATTATTTAACTTTTATCATCAGGTTTTGTTAGAACTCCAGAATGATATTAGTTAGCGCTAATGACTTTTGATTATATTTGAAGGTGTTCCACCACAAAGAACCAATAATCGTAACTTCATGAATAAATAATAAATCTTAACAACTCGGGTACATTAAACTGATACAGATTAACTTCCCAGGTGGTGACAGTTGGACTCATTTTCCTTTGTAGGTTTTTGTTCCTTAAATGAATATAAAATCAGGATAAATGTGGTTGTCTACTGGCACCTATTTTAATCTCATTTCCTAATTTTTCTTCATCAGTTCTCTCCTATATCTGCACAGTTTTCTGTTTTAACATCCTATTTTCAGATTTGACTAAATCACTCAAACTGAATTTCAATTTTATTTTTATAACCACTGTCTCTAAGATGCTATTATTTCTAACATTGCATGGCATAAATCTTTTAGGCAGGAGCAGCAATATATTTTGAGCAGTCAAGAACACAACACATCCATTTCTCACTTTACTGTGAAATATTCATACTCTTGTACCATTGTAGTGCCACCATAGCCAAAGGATAAACCTGTGAGATCAATTTGTTTTTGTTGTGTTTCCTCTGTTAGTATTATGTCTGTTAAATTAGATTGCATTTGTTTTAAATACATATTTATATGGTTTCTGTCTAATTTGGGCTTACTTGTTTTGCAAGTAGTTTATTACATGATTGTGAAAGGGAATGGGGTATAAAAGTAGGGAGGTTTTGCTAAAATTTAGGCCCTAGTCAGGCCATGGAAGGAATACTGTGAACAAGTTTGGACCTCTCATCGTAAGAAAGCTATTCTGGCATTGGAAGCAGCCCAGAGAAAGGTCGCTCGGCAGATACCAGGTATGGAAGAAGTATCTTATGAGTAGCTTGGGCCTGTACTCATTGAATTTTGAAGAATGAGAGGTAACCTCATTGAATCACATGAGATTCTGAGGAGACTTGATAGAACATATGTGGAAAAGTTGTTTCACCTTGTGGGAAAATCTAGGGTCAGAGGGCATCACCTCAGAGTAAGGACTTGCACATTTAAGACAAAGATGAGGAGGAATTTCTTCCCTCAGAGGTAGTGAATCTGTGGAATTCTTTACAATGGAGAGCTGTAGAGATTGGGTTATTAAGTATATTGAAGGCTGTTGCAGACAGATTTTTAATCGGTAAGGGAATCGGGGGTCAGAAGGAAAAGGCTGGAAAGATGAGTTCAGGATTATCAGATCAGCCATCATCTCATTGGTTGGTGGAACAAACTTGATGGGCTGAATGGCCTACTCCTCCTCTTATATCTAATGGTCTTTTTCAAGTTATATTTAGGGCAAAATTTTCTCATCCTGAATTTTGCTGACGAGAAGTAGAATAATGAAACAAATGGTGCCAATGACATGCATGGAGGTAATTTGCCACTCTTCCATGCTCTGATCCCTTTCCAAGAATGGGATTGGGGGAAAAGTGTCGCACGACCAGGAACATGAAATTGTCCGCTCATTAAATAGGCAAATTAAAGTCATGAGTGAGGTTGCTCAGAGCTGGCTTTCTGACCACTCAAGATGTTCATGGGATTGATCATCTATGAGGTGAAGCTGACTGGCTGCAGTTTGGATAAAATAAGGATGGTAACACTGAAGCAGGTGTATTCAATGCAGAACAGTGAAATGTGAAACAAAAATGAGCATATATAACTGAGCAGAAAGAAAATGTTATGAATCAACCTTTCATTCATTAAGACCCAGTTCTTTTTATCCATTCATGGGGTAAGGGCTTCGCTGGCTAGGCAGCATTTATTGCCCATTCCCAATTATCCAGAGGGTAGTTAAGGGTCAACTACACTGCTGTAGGTTCAGAGTCCCGTGTAGGCCAGACCAGATTTGGATGGTAGTTTCCTTCCCTCAATGACATTAGTGAAGCAGATGGGTTTTCCAAAGAATCGACAACAGATGCACGGTCATCATTAGGTACTCAATTCCAGATTTGTTTTTAAAAAATTGGATTTGATTCCACAATCTGCCATGACAGGATTCGAGTCTGGTACCCAGAATATTATCTGGGTCTCTGGATTCACTCCAGTGTTAATAACACTAGGCCATCACCTCCCCAGACAGCTTCATCAATGCTGGCTCATTGAGAGTAGAATCTGGTCCGCTTCCCTGGGGTCCTGCCTCCATTTCTGCCGTGTCCAGCCATTAACTGGGTAGCAAATCCATCGCGAGGGTCATTAAAATTCTGATGCCTTGAAAATCGTGCTTCATGCAGTGTTTGTGGGTGTGCAGTTTTTCCACCCAGAATCAAACACACCTCATAAATCCTGCCTCCATTGGGAAAATCTGGCACCTGAAGTCTAATTTCAAATTTTTTCAATACTTTTGGCAGAGTTAATATTTTCAAGTTATGTGACATTATGTACAAAAAATTTATATGGTTGCTGTTAATTGTCATCCACAAATTTGTGTGGATAAGAGATTCAAAAATAGAGGGTGGATGTTGGAGCTTATTTTCTTGCAAAATGATAAAATAGTGCCAAGGTTGACTCTTATTTCAATGCAGCATTAAAATGTTCCAATGATGATTCTGAATTTTAATTGAATGCATCACTTTGTGTACAATTTGGATAAAGAAAATAGTCAAAATCACAAGACTAATCTTTTAATACAAAGTACATGTAAAAAGGCCATATACATTGTTCAATTTTCTTGATTCTGTCATGGTGTGTGCTCATTACTGCAATGCCAGCATCTGCCCTTGAATTGATGACTTGCCCTCATTGTCCTTGAACTGAGTGGCTTGCTGAGCTATTTCAGAGGATAGTTAAGAGTCAACCACATCACTATGGAACTGGAGTCACCTGTACGCCAGACCAGTTGAAAAGGCAAATATTCTTCCCTTGGTGAACCAGATGGATCTTTTCAACAATCTGTAGTAATTTCATGGCACTACTGCTCATATTTTCTAGATTTATTAATGTAATTCAAATTCCACCAATTCAGATTTAAACCTGAGCGATAATCTGGGTGTTTAGATTACTACTGTGATGATTTACCAGGAAGTCACAATCTCCCCGCCCTATTTAAGGAAAAAGGTGACATATTTCCCCAGTGTAATTTTTAGTTTAAAGTGAAAAAAGGATTCACTCATTATATTTCTGGTTGTGGAAATAGTGCCGTACCTTTTAAGGAAGTATTAACTAACATTATTTTCATTTTGCATTGATCTGATAACAAGTCTCTGTTTCACACAGCCAGCAATCCTCCTGGTGTTCTAATCTCAGTTAGAGTAATAATTATTTTTAAAGAGATCAAATAAAATGTTAAACTGCAGATTTTGAAAAGCAGTCTGGAATGCTTTTTTGGAGAGTTCTGTGTGAAATCTTGGGTGACTGGATTTTCTATTTGTGTTTTCTTTGTTAGCAGTAGCTCTTAGCTGACTCAATTAGTTTTAAATCAATCAGAAAATTTATGCTATCGCCACATTCCTGCTCGTCTGGGTGGGCTTCACTTCTATCACTGTGTAATTAGTACTAATTTATGGATGATTGGCTTAGTGTAACATTGTTTCTGTTGCACTTTACGACATAAAATTACTTTCTGTATAATCACACTGTTTTCATTCCTGTGGGTCCTGATGTTTTCAAACATCAGGCTGTTTTAGAGGGAAGGTAGATGTGGTCCATGTGAATCAATATTTACTTGTCTGCTCCTCTCCTGCAGAGAAATGTTTGGAATATATTGCTTCCTTTCTCAGAGGTCAGGTTTTTGCTGCATTCATTGTTGTAAAAGAGGAAGGAGAGATCCTGGAAGGGGAGAAAACTGGAAATAATGGCAGCAGGAGATGCCAATGATCATTTGGAAATTGTAGGCTAGTTCTGCACTCATTTACTAGAAGTGAGAGTCAGCAAAACTAGCAATGTCACCACTAATACTGCCGATTAGCCTCAGAATGCTGGTAATGGTGCCTACAAAACTGATGATGGTTATAAATGTTACATTTACAAAAATTGGGCAGAATTTTATAGGAGTATCAATGAAGTGTGCTGTGGTGACATTTGTGGCAGAGTCACACAAGAAGTCCAGTGAGGCCCATCTTAACATCAGACACAACTCATTGAATCTTTTATGCATCTGCCGAAGCAAGGTTCTCACTAAGGAGCAGTGAGGTACCAATTAAGGGGATTTATAGCTTGTTGCACAACTCTCCTCATTAATATTCAGTTTTCTACCTTACCAAATCGACTGGAAAAGCTGGATGCTGAGAATTCTTGACATGGAAACCAGAGTGGATAGCTGGAGACTTCAGCTTGCTGTGTGCTTCAAATGATCTCCATGTTGGACACCAGGCACCAACATCTCAGGGCATGCTCACGGGATACTGCACCTCATGGCTCACTGGCCACCAACACCCTGTGTTCACTAACAATGGAATCCAATGTCTGCCGGCGATTATGCATCATTATGGCACACTCCTGTCCACTCAGAGTACATTTCTACACTTACGCATGGTCTGCAGCGATGACTATCACTGTCATGCTGCAGCAAGGACACTGTGCCATAAGGGACATTTAGCTAGCTTATGAATTGGACTAGTCTGCATCTCCGATACCAATATAGGAGTTTGTACACTCAGAGCGGTCAGAATCAGAATGCTTCCAAAAAAGGAACTAACCTACCACTCTTCTTCACTCTTTCTGCCTTACTGTGTGCTGTTTTCATCTTGGACTGAGAGAGAGGTAGATATTAAAGGAGATACACCACCATTACAGTAGGGGAGGTGTCCCACCAAGTGAGTCAGCAGTGCAAAGGATGTGTTGTGTTAGTGGTATTGGGGTTGGGGTCAGTGATAGCGAATACAGGAAGATCTTTCAGCCAATAGAAAGACCGGTACAGCATGAACCTCTTTCATTGCTCAGTCCTTTGTGTTTAGGAGTTGGGAAGTCATGTTGAGATTGTATAGGACATTAGTGAGGCCTCTTCTGGAATACTGTGTTCAGTTCTGGTCACCCAGTTATAGGAAAGACATTTTTAAACTGGAAAGGGTTCAGAAGAGATTTACCAAGATGTTGCTGGGTATAGAAGGTTTGAGTTATAAAGAAAGGCTGGATAGATTGGGACTTTTCTCACTGGAGCAGAGAAAGGTGAGGGATGATCTAATTGAAGTCTGAGAGATATGGATAGAGTTAGTGGTAGTTGTCATTTCCCTAGAATGGGGGATTTCAAGACTAGGAGGCAGATTTTTAAGGTGAGAGGAGAGAGATTTAAAAAAGATAAAAAGCAATTTTTTTATACACAGGGTGGTTCACCTGTGGAATTAACTTCCTGAGAAAATGGTAGATGCTGGTAGAATTACAATGTTTAAAAGTGTGATGATGCTGTTACTTTAAAAAGGTCATTTTGTCTTGGTTTCTTTCAAGAGAGGTCGTAAAGGCAGAGGTACCAAAGAGTCGAGGAAGAGGCGAGTTCAACAACAGAAAGGGAGTAGTCAGTTCTCTCTATTCAGGTTTTTACTAGTTTATTTTAGCGGTAGCATTCACAAGATGTGTGCATCCAGGAGTGTTGCAAGCTTCAGTACAGAACTCCTCTGACCTTCATCTGAAATCTGTAAAAATCTGTTTGAGTTTACCATTTTACCAAGGAGTGTGTTTGTGGGAAGTTGCTGTATGGAACAGTTAACATAGAACATAGAAAAGTACAGCACAGAACAGGCCCTTCGGCCCATGATGTTGTGCTGAGGACTATTCCTAATCTAAAATAAAATAACCTAACCTATGCACCTCTCAATTCACTGCTGTCCATGTGCATGTCCAGCAGTTGATTAAGTGTCATTGGCAAATTTGTGTCATTGGCAAATTTACTAATGACTCTGCTTCCACCACCACCGCTAACAACACATTCCATGCATTCACAACTCTCTGCATAAAGAATCTACCTCTGATGTCTCCTCTATACTTTTCTCCTAATATCTTAAAACTATGACCTCTTGTGCCAGTCAATCTTGCTGTGAGGAAAAGTCTCTGGCTATTTACTCTATCCATGTCTCTCATTACCTTGCATACCTCAATCAGGTCACCTGTCTTCCTCCTTCTCTCCAGAGAGAAAAGTCTGAACTTAGTCAACCTCTTTTCATAAGGCAAGCCCTCCAGTTCAGGCAGCATCCTGGTAAATCTTCTTTGCACCCTCTCCAAAGCCTCCATAACTTTCCTATAATAGGGTGACCGGAACGAAACACGTAATTCCAAGTGTGGTCTCACCAGGGTCTTGTAGAGCTGCAGCAAAACCTCACAGCTCTTAAACTCAATCTCCTTGTTAATGAAAGCCAAAACACCAGCTGCTTTTTTAACAACCCTATCCACTTGGGTAGCAACTTTGAGGGATCTATGCACTTGAACACCAAGATCCTTCTGTTCCTCCACACTGCAAATATCCCTGTCTTTAAACCTATGTTCAGCCTTCAAGTTCGACCTTCCAAAATGCATCACTTCACATTTATCCTGGTTGACCTCCATCTGCCATTTCTCAGCCCACCTCTGCGTCCTGTCTATGTCACACAGCAGCCTGAAATAGCCCTCGATACTATCAATAGCAACCTTTGTGTCATTGGCAAATTTACTAACCCGCCCCTCAACCTTCTCAAAAACTACAAAGAGCAGAGGCCCAAGAACAGAGCCCTATGGGACACCACTCATCACTGACCTCCAGGCAGAATACTTTCCATCTTCAACCACTCTCTGCCTTCTGTCAGCCAACCAATTCTGAATCCAGACAGCCAAATCTCCCTGTGTCCTAACTTTATGAATGAGCCTACCATGGGGAACCTTATCAAATGCCTTGCTGAATTCCACATCTACTGCTTGAGCTTCATCAACCTATCTCGTCACCTCCTCAAAGAACTCAATAAGATTTGTGAGGCATGACCTGCCCCTCACAAAGCCATGCTGACTGCCTTTAATCATGCTATGCTTTTCAAAATAATCATAAATCTTATCCCTCCGAATTCTTTCTAAAACCTTGCTGACCACAGACTTGAGACAATAAGTAGCAATTGTTACTGTATCGGGTCCGATATTCTAAATTCTGTTTTCTTTTGCTCGTATTTCAACTGGAGGGTTTAAATAAATTCTGTTTTGCTTAAGGCCAAGTGGTTTGACCAACTGTATCACACCTGGAATATTTACTTCACATTGGCTTAGCTACCTTCTTAAAATACTTTGAGGGGGTCTGGCGTGGTCCATACCAAAAAGACATTTTGATAGATACACAAATAGGAAAGGTTTGGAGGGATATAGGCCAGGAGCAGGCAGGTGGGACTAGTTTAGCTCAGGATTATGTTGGATGTGACTGGTTGGACCAAAGGGTCTGTTTCCATGCTTTATGACTGTATAGTGGGTGATAGAGTGAGTGTGAGATATCAGAGAGAAAGTAGTGGCAGATGTACTGTGGAATGGATCTTCTTGCAACATTGCTGAGCACTCCTCTGCACTAACCCAGGTGGCAACCTCATGCCAAGCTGACATAGTCTGGATGTGTGGCCTCTTCTGTTAATTTTGGGGGAACAGGGCTTCCCACCTCTGCACCATCCCAATCAGTAGGATCTCTACCTCCCTACCCACAAAACATGGCACCAAATTTCCCTGTCTGTCATGTCTGGGCAAAATGTCATGACCCATACATGGCAACACCAGACTCTCAGTGCTTACCTGTGCATAATGGCCTTCTAAAGATGGCACTACTCCCAGGGATAATTGTCAATAATGGGATAATCTAGCAGTGACAAGTTATACCAGGAATATGATAAAATGAGGTTAAAATCAAATAATGGGATGTTTTGGGGCAGGGTAGATAGTTAATGATATGAGCTTGGTAAGAAGTTGCAAGAAAATTCGATAGGCCTTATAGCAAAAGCATCTCTGAATACTTGATGCAACCAGCACTCAGCAAAAAGATTCAACTTGTTATTTTTTCTGGTTTATCTGGTGGTATGTATTCCCAGTGCATCCCAGTGCAATTATAAATGCTTTCTGATCTGACTGTTCAGAGGTGTTGTGACGTACCTCTGGAGTAGGTGGGACTTGAAGCCAGGCCTCCTAGTCCAGAGGTAAGCTGGTGCATTTATATTCATTTCTCTCAAATTGTTATAACACACAACTGAATAGCTCTTTCCCACACCAAATCATCCATGTGCTTTTCCTCTATTATCTGTCACCATTAAAATCACCTGTGTTTTAGATTGATCAAAGAACATGCAACACCTGGCAAGAACAATTCAGATAACCAAAGGTGAGGAAGCTGATGCATTTGTAGGTATTTTTAATTAACTTTCCAGGGGTGTTATGTCTGAAATTTGTGGGACTTGAACCCGGGTCTCCTGGGTCACTACCAAAGCCCCCCTTGCCACTCCTGGTGCATTTGCGTTTTTATGTTTTAATCAACCAGTTTGGAATGTTACTACATGATAGTAGTAGTAGTAGTAATAGTCAGTAGGAGTACACAGGACTCAAACCCAGGATTCCTGGCTCAGAGGTAGGGACACTGCCATTGTGCCACAAAAGCAGTTCTGTGTATTTATATCTATTGTCTCATCAAACTGTTCAGAGATATTATTACACAGTTCTGGAGTAAGTGGGATTTGAACCCAGGTCTCCTGGCTCAAAAGTAGGGACACTAACTCTGTGCCATAAAAAGGCCCCAAAGTAGTTAGTTATTCTTCTTTTCAAAATTCAGCCTTTTTTAAATTCAAAGATGTTATTACACACTGCTGGAGCAAGTGGGATCTGAACCCAGGTCCCTTGGTCTAGGAGGTAGGGAGGTAAAAACAATGACTGCAGATGCTGGAAACCAGATTCTGGATCAGTGGTGTGCTAGGAGGTAGGGACTCTACCTCTGTACCACAAGAGGGCCCTCAGTGTATTTATACATTACAAGTGAGAATTAGCTGATGTCATTAACTATCTGACAGCACACAATCCTTCGCTGATTTGTTTGAGTGTGTGAATGAAATATGTCTTACATAAAATAATCAAGACACTGCAGAAGAATTTGCTGATTATTGTAGTGATTCCACTGATGAAGTTGAAGGTGATTGCATAGAGCTGAATCTTAAGGGTTTTTTTAGTTGAGTGTCAGATTCATTGAATTTCTTTCCGTGAAGCTGAACAACTTTTAATTCTGCATCTCTCCAAACTCACCTCATCAACTAGCTACCCCACACTAAGCTACCCCTTCCATTCAATTCTACCACCCATCACACCAAGAACAACTCACCAATGCTGCAATATCCTGAAATGGATGTGTGATCCCTGGCACTAGCATCATATTTAAAACATTGCTTTGACAAGCAGTGTCTGTGTAGATCTGCTCCATTTGCCCCAGCTATTGCAGAGAAAGCATCCACTTTGTGGGCATGTAGCTGGAGATCCTGTTGGTGCAGAAGTCAGGTGTTCCCATCCCCCAGATCTGCTAGTGGAGGCCACAGCACTGGACCGTGGCAACCTGGCCCCAGGTTAACCCTGGGTCAGTGTGGTCACTGCTGTCTGTAGGGGTGCACAGCAATGTAGGAAGAAGGCCAGTGACCTGTTTCATTCCACCAGTGTCATTGCCACTATCTTCTCTCTGATACCTCTCATTCACTCTGTCTCTTGCCATTGTATCCATTTCCCACCCAGGTTCATGCTCTAACACTATCAGTATTGCAATCAATATCATTCCTCATTCACTCTGATCCATGACTGATGCTGTGTACTCTCTGTAAGTTTGCTAACTCACTTACAACACAAGCCTGCCAGCACCACCAAACATCATTTCCTGTGACACCTGCCTCTTTCTCACTGCATGAGGAAACCAACCCACAACAGGACAGAAAGAGTCTAGACAGATTTTGCGTTGCTCAAAATTCAGCTCCTCACCCTTTCGAGGAGATAATCCTGACGCTGACTGCCCTGAGCAGCTGACTGACCTTGTACAAGTTCCTAGACCAATATCAGAGGTTTCCCTTGACTTACTGTGCCCGATACTACTATTACACATGGGACACCATCCCCCATGTGCACGACAGGTACTCATGTGACTCGTCCAGCATTGTCTATCTCATGTAATGCAGGCAAGGATACCCGAGGCATGATAAATTGGCAAAACCATGCATCTGCTATGACAATGGATGAATGGATTCCATGCAACAATCACCAGACAGAGTTGTTCCCTCCCAATGAGGGGACACATCAGCGATCAAGGATGTTTGTCCTCGGATCTTTGAGTGAACGTCCTTCAAGGCAGACTTTGGGATACACAACAACACAGACTCTCAGAGGCTGATAGCCAAGTTCGGTACCCATGAGGATGACCTCAACCAGAATCTTGGGTTCATGTCACACTACTGGTGGCCCCAACCACAGTATACACACTCACACACACATTCAAACACCAGCTCACATACACACACATTCTCACACACAAACACACTCACAAAGACTCTCTCTCGTACATACATTCTCTCACACACAAACACACACGCTCACACTCATCTGCACGTTCTCACAGTCATGTACTCCATCATATGTGTGCACACACTCTATCAAGTATGTACATACATGCATGCACTCTCTCTCTCTCTCTCTCTCTCGCTGTCTCTCTGTCTCTCTCACACACACATGCTCTCTCTCTCTCCCTTATACACGTATACACACACACACACACGTAAGTTTATGGGGTGAATTTGCATCGCAGATACATTTTATTTTGTTCAAAAAAGGTGTAATCCGTAGGCAGTCAATCAATGTAAAATTTCATAAATTCTTTCTTTGAAAGTAAAGCCAGTCTGACTCCAGGTCAGGATACAGACAGATCCTAACCTCACACCTTTAAATGCATTGTCTGTGCTAAGATGTCACCTTTTTTTTATCCACTGATGCAACATTAAGTCATCTCAGGGCTGTGACTTGAAAGAAATTCTGAGATTTATGTATTAATCAATCAAAATCTGCAACCTCATGCATGATTTAGCAGTCATCTAACTTTGTCTAATACATTGTATCAGTTGTATGACACTTTGATCTTTTACTTATAAATTCTGTGTCCTATGATCCTGTCCCACTAGCTACCTGACAAAGAAACAGTGCTCCGAAAGCTTGTACTTTCAAATAAACCTGTTGGACTACAACCTGATGTTGTGTGACTTTTTAATTCTTGGTTTGATGCCTGGGTCTTCTGCCATGAGTCTTGCTACATGTTCTCACTAAAGGTGTGGCTTCCAGGCATGTGTTTTTATTACCCATACAACAGCCTTCCCAGAAGGTTCTCTGGCCTTCAAAACATCCAATGGGATGATGTCAACACCCTTCACTGTTGCCATGCTGGGGAGGGGTAAAGTTCACGTCTTCAGATGCTGGCTGGAAGTCAAAGTGCCAGAAAGCCTAATCAATATTTCTTCATTACACAAGCCTCAAGCTGGTTGTAACTGGTTCTCCTGAACCTCTGACATTGATTTCCACTTTTCTCTGCAACTCAGAGCTGTTAGCTGCCATTTAGTTTGGCCAATTTTCTGTCAAGCCTGATTTCTCCAGCTGTGGGTGAATTTAGAAGGTCTAATTTTGGATCCATGCTTGCTTGACCGCACCCTGAATAGGCTACTGACCACTTCCTCATTAGAGTCTCACCTCAGAACCTGAAACATGGTGAGGTGCTGCAGTGAGTTGATCCTGACCTCAAGGTAAACCTCGCTAGACTTCTTGCATGATCTGCCATAAATCTCACAATAGTCCACGTAATTCACAACGCTGTATGATTCCATTCATAGGACAGAGCCACAAAAGAATTATGCAGCTTTTCTTAACAGAAAAAAAACCTCATTGGTTTTCACTATAATTTTTTAAATCAAAATTCTGCAAATATTGCAAAGGACTGATTGTGCAAGTGTATTTGAGCAACAATCATGAATGGTCTCTTAGTGCTTTCCCCAAGTGAATTCTATTTTTTGTGAAACTGCAGTGAGTGTTGACAAGCCACTTAACCTAATCCTGACTTTATTTTCTTGAACCAGGCCCAGGGAAATAACGCCAGGATTTACCCTCCATCCAGTCGATTTCAGCGTTATCTCATAATATGACATCCTGGGGATCTTCCTTACCTGAACAGATCAGTAGAACACTGAATACATGAACTCACTGATCTGTCAGAGAAGCTGCAGCAAAATGTATTCCAGTTCTGTTTTAAAGTTAAAGTTAGATCTTAGTTGTTCGGCATTATTCAACTGAATTTTTTTTTACATTTGTGAAGAACAGAGTACTTGTGAAATCCTGCTATAGTTACTACTGCCGACAGGAGATGCTGAGATTAAGTGGAAGAGTGTCTGAGTGTGACATTGTTTGAGCTATGGAGCACAAGAGTGCTTAGTGTGTGGTACTGATGCCACAGAAAGCTCAGGGGCAGTTACTTGGTGTGAGTTGCTATGGTTACAACTCTGCATGCACTGTAGGTGAGTACAAGCACACAGCTATTTGATTTTTCTCCCCCCAGTTGCTTGCGGGAGGCTCGTTACAATGAGGTTTCTATCTCAAATAGAGCAAAGAAATTCTATACGCTTCTTTTGTAAGATAACTTTTTGTACATCATGGTTTTCAGGACATCACATTATCAGCTGTTTGAATTATTAAATAATGCAACAGAAACAAAATATCATTCATTAATGAAATGCTAATAGATTTTTTTGTCTTTTATTAACAGGTTTAACACTTCATGATTATTTCCTTTGTGTTGCTGTTTCTCAGTGAGTATCAGTCAAATCTTTACTGAGCCTCTGCTACAACTTGGAAAGGAAAGAATAAGAGACAGGTAAGGAAACACAATATGGTACATGGATTAATATTTTATTGCAAATCTTTGTTCTTGATATTAAGAACTAGTAACTTACCAAACAGCCTTTTTTTAAAATTATAACCTTAATTGCAACTGAATCTAAAGCACATATTTGACCAACTATCTTGTATTTAATTTTTGTAAGCTGTTATTTTAACTGTAATTTCCAGTTCTGTAACTCAACCTTGGTTGAGGTTCTGTGAGGTGACAAAGCAGTTTTATTTTTGGTTTATCAACCATTAATTCAGCAAAAAAAGACTATCAAGGGAGTTTAATTTATATTTGTTACACTTCTTGCAAAGATACAATTATCTTCACATCCTGCTCTCTGTATTATTCTTTAACTACTTACCAACTGTGATGAATCAGCCAAGCACATCATCCGACTGCCTAGCATCCATTGATGCTGTTCTGTGCCAGTCAATGGAAGGAATCCAGCAGAGCATTGTGGAATAATTCCCCTCCTTCTATATCATGATCTCCAATGGTGGCGTGGCTTACGTCTAGAAAATGAACAGCGTGGAGTCATCAAAACTCCATCTCCCGCTTGCTTGATACCACAGCTTGCTTGCTAGATGTGCTGGGCTACCTTTTCAACTCCATGAAACTGCAGTGTACTTTGTCTGGTAACATTAGAACAAATATGTTCAGGGTACCATATGGACTGGAATGACACAGTTTTTCTATCACCTTCAGTTCTTTTGAGATTTTGAGGTTGTGTCATAGAATGTGTTCATCTGGTTGATGTGTGCAAGTACACATTGAGCAATGACAGTACATAATAGACAAACATCCTGGAAGAAATCAAAGTTTTCCAGAGATTTCAAAAGCATAGGTCTGAGGCTGCCCCATACGTTATTTCTGTTAATCATGATAACAAATCCAATCTGACTCTGAACTTATATTTTCACTTATATGCCACAATTGCAGTAAAATTGTCAGCCAAAACTTGTCTTTACTTCAGTGCAATCCCTAAAGAGGCATAATTTAATGACATTGTAATTACATTGAATTTGATTGTTGAACCCAGTGGCTATCAATGTAATTTTGTGGGCAGGCTCCATTTACATATCACCAGAAAGTGGAAGAAAAGTAGCTCAGTGAGTCCTGCTCAGTTTGCTCCAGTACCCCCTGAACCAGAAGCTCGTCCAGCTTTGGAAAAAGGTACCTTGGAGAGATGGTTAATTCATGATGATTAAGTTGGAATTAGCAGGAAGCTCAGCAGCCTGTGTGGCTGAAAGTAGCCAGATTATGTGCAATACGTTCTTTGTGCAGAGTATTGAATTACGTATTAATATCTTGAAGGAAAAAAAGGAAAAACTACACTTATGGTAGCATCTTTTATAATTTCAGGATGATCCAAAGTGGTCTACAATCAATAAAAAACTTTTGAAATGTAATCATTGTTGTCATATAGAAAATGCAACAACATATCCGCATAGAAAAAAGATGAAGAGGACTGAGGAGAAATGAAATAACGACCAGATAGTTTATTTTAGCAGTGTTGCTTGAGTGATAAATATTGGCCAGGAAGTTTTGAAAAGATTTGTAGCTCAGGTTGAGGTTCTGGATGAAGGTTTGCTCGCTGAGCTGGAAGGTTCATTTCCAGACGTTTTGTCACCCTACTAGGTAACATCTTCAGTGGGCCTCCGTGTGAAGCTCAAGATGTTACCTTGTAGGGTGATGAAACATCTGGAAATGAACCTTCCAGCACAGTGAGCAAACCTACATCTATTGACCAGGAAGCTAGACAGAATTTTGGTGCTTTTCTTTGAATAGTATTGTGAAAATATTTTTATCAACCAGCGATTGAACGGAGAACATCCGCTTAACATTCCAAACAAAGGTTAGTACCTTCAACAGTATTGCACTGGAGATTATGAGCTCAAGACTCTTGAACTGGACTTGAACACACAACCTTTGACTCAGACTGCTACCATGAATCAAACACTATGTTTATTAGAATAGATACAGTTTATGTTTGAAACTGTCATTCCAAACAGTGAGGAGGAGGAAATAAACATTTTTTTACATACCTACAGATATATTGAGTGATTGTTTTAAAAAGACATAATTTAAAATATCATACAACAACAGGCTATAGTCCATCAGGTTTATTTGGATGCACTAGCATTCAGAGCGCTGCTCCTTCATCAGATAACTGGTGGAGCAGGACCATACAACACAGAATTTATAGCAAAAGATTACAGCTTCATGCAACTGAAATGACATATTGAACAAATCTAGATTGCTGTTAGACTTACCAGCAATCTAGGCTTGTTCAATATATCATTTTAGGTGCATGATACTGTAATCATTTGCTATAAATTCTGTGTCTAATGATCCTGTCCTACAGCTATCTGATGAAGGAGCAGTGCTGCAAAAGGTAGTGCATCCAAATAAACCTGTTGGACTATCGCCTGGTGTTGTGTGATTTTTAACTTTGTCCACCCCAATACAACACCGGCTCCTCCACACCATGGCTACAATAAACAGTCCAACAAAGGTGATTACCGAATTAATGTGACAGGACTCAACAGTAATCTTCCAGAAACTTCTCAGAAGTCAATGTCAACCGGACAATCAAATCCCATGTACTCCTGATTGATCTATTTTGCTAACCAGGTTCAGAGATGACTATCAGTAGCAATAATAATCGAACACAATAGATTTGATAGTTCTACCAATCATGAGACGAATTATTAATAATTTTGCATTTTACTTCTGGAATGGGCCACAGTTAGTGTTCTTCAACGGAAGCCTTTTTATGGTCATTCCTTCTCCTTCTCCAGAAGCCTTTAGTTGCATGATTCCCACTGCACTGAATCCAACAGTATTTTTAAACATGTGATTTTAAAATAGTTGTTAGCTGATAGGCTAGCTCAGAGGTGGGGAACCTTTTCATGTTGGAAGGCCGCATTATGTAATCTAATAAGGCTGCATCCAAGAAACTTCAATTATATATTCTTCAAAATTCACATTATTTTGTAAAAATCTAACTACTAATTTTCTTCTACTCTCCGGTATTTTAAATACATACATTTTAAGATTAAAATAAAAACAATAAAGGATGAAAAAAATATTAATAAAAAATAAAAGATTTGTTCTGCAAAATTTGGATTCATTCAAAAGGTCACACACAGTGTCCTTGAAGGCCGCATGTGGCCTTAAGGCCGCAGGTTCCCCACCCCTGAGCTAGCTGCTGCATTTTCTGGTAATATCAACACTCCTAATTCCGGGCGACAAAGGAAAAGATGCCTGTATAAAAAGCAACCAACTATCTGGATTTGTGCCCTCTGCAAATGAACCTTCCTTTCATTGTAAAAGTGAAGCGGATGTTACATTTTAACAAAACCTCCTCTGATTTTCAAAGATTTTCAAAGTTTTTTATGGAGCAAAAACTACCCACAACTCCTCAAATCTTAGTTAACACATCAAATATTTCTTCCAAAGGAATTTCAGACTACTAATTCCAGGTTCGGATTTTTGGACTCCATCTTAAAAACGAGGAAATTGATCATATGGTATCCCTTGGTTAGTTTGTCATTAAGAAGGTGCTAATTGAATAATATCTTTATTCTTTCTGATTCTATCTCTCTATGTATGATTGCGAGCATGCCGGCACTATAGAGTGTTCCCTACATTAAGAATATGTGAAAAAAAACCTATTTCTGATTTGAGTTTACCTTCGTGTTTTTGTGGTTGCACTAGGTCGGAGTCCACCAATAGAGGGGATGGGGGAAATGCATTCCTACTCATTATAAAAGGGGTAATATTATCACAATTTTTCCATGAATAGATGGTGACAATAGGGAGAGAGAGATTTGTTTTCAAATTTACTTTATGTGCATGAAGTGTATTTAAGAACTTTACATTGTAAATGAGAAGAATTGAGTTGGGTGCTAGAGATTATTTTGTCTCCCATGTTGAATAATATTCTCTGTGAAGTATCTGTCCAGTTCATATCTGTTGCATCCATGACTACTAATTATGAAATGTTAAAATTTTTTGGTTTTAATAATTTTTTGCTTGACCTTTCAAGTTTCAATTGATCAGCATTAACGTTACTAATAAGATATCATGAGTTTATACCTCTAAGGAAGATGTATGTGGAAATAACTAGCTTTCCAGTACATGGATTAGCAGTTCTAACTAAAATGGAGCAAAATGGGAAGGGAATGTCCCTTTGTTCAGATTTCACAGCATGAATGAAAATGATTTTTTTATATTTATATTTACAATTTTATCATATGTGACAAATAGCCAAGATGAGTTAGGTGGGTTCACCAACAAGCCCCACTGGAAAGGAAGGGTGGATGCTTTAAAGGATCCAGGGGAGTCTGCCTTCAAGTCCCTCTGTTCCCATTTGTTGTTACCTCCATTGAGGATAATGGCAAAGAGAGGAGTCCTCTATTCCAGGGTTTTTCAGGGAGTATGCCTATGTAGCATTTGACCTGCCCGCTTCTTATTAAATACCAGCAGTGACAGGATAAGGCTCTTAAGATGCCCTTAAATGACCACTTAAGCATCTCATTTGTCCTCTGGACTAAATCTGAGGGATTTGAGAAGGCATCAGATTCTCCACCCAGTATTTTGCTGCCTGATTACACAGTGACCATTACCACCCATTGAAACAACCTTGGGAAGATAGGGTGCATTGAACTCAGCCCTATATCTCTACAACACTCCTCTGTGCCAATTGTTCTTGCAGTTTTTATGCTGCATATTATGGTATATTTTATTTTAGCTTGCAGTTGAACAATTATTGAGCTACTTTGTTGTAAGCACTGCATATGGCCTTTTAAGGGAATTCCAGAGAAATAAATTTCTTATAACGTATTTATTTACTTTGTGTCAATACAGATTGAAAATGACTTAGACATAGAAATTCCATCTTTACAAATTTGAAGACAAGTGTCAAATCTGTTGTAAAAGCATGGATATGACAGGACAATATCACAGTAATGATTATATATGAATCTAGGGAATGGATCTGTGATGCTGGTTCACAGAGTGTAAATAGGCTTTTTTTTCTCAATACCTTGATCTAAGAAAAAGCATCTTGAGAAATTTTGTTCAATACAATGTTAGGTGGTTAAATTAAAGATGTTGGAAATTGCAATTTGCTATTCCTGAGAGAATTTGCACTTCCTAGGCAAAAAATGATAGCTTCACAAATCCAATTTCAAATACAGTTACTTATACTCAGCAAAGGAATTACTGTTCAAATTATGTTGATAGCTCACAACAGGTAGGAATGTATGTTAATAAGAATTATTCAGAAATACTGAACTGCAGTTTGTGATGGTTTGTAATTTGTTTTCTTAGTCAGATAAAACATAATTCTTGATATTGTAGTGGAGTTAATTTTGAAACTGCAAAAAATAAATCCCAGAGATGTTATTGAAAATGAACCAATATTGCTTTTGCTGCTGGGTGGAATGAATGTAGAATTTTTAAAAAAATCTAGATCAGAAACGTGTTTGATAGACCCTCATGACATTGAGACCAGACTGAAGGTAGATCTAGGGTAGCAGGCCCCACTGATGGGCTTGAATTTGCTGGGGGCGGTTTAAGGTTGTGGCGTCTGGAGGGGTAAAGAGAGGAGGGCAGCAGGAGTATGGTACACCTATGATAGGGTGCAGAGAAACCCTTGAAAGATACTACCTTTACCTTACACAGATCATGATGCTGGGGTTGGGCTGGAGGTTACACAAGGGTTAGAAGTCACTGACACCAGGTTTATTTGAAACCACAGGCTTTTGGAGTGCTGCCTTCATCAGGTGAAGTGAAGAAAAACTCTTCACTTACTAGTCAGTTAGTTATACTTTACTCACACCATCTGATACTTTTGATCACCGACAGAGACTAATTATTTGATATTCCACTCACACTATTTGCATGATCTTTTGATCTCTCCACCCATTGATCTCTCTGCCTATAAAATCTGTGCCTGTGACTTTCTTCACTTCACCTAGCCAAGGGGCAACACTCTGCAAACTTGTGATTTCAAATCAATCTTTTGGACTATACCCTGGTGTCATGTGACTTCTGACCTTGTCCACCCCAGTCCAACAACAGCACTTCTACATCATGGCTACCATTGACACCACAAATCGTCGGTTCAAAATAGAGAAGATCTCCGAGAAGATCGCACATATCGATACAGACATCAAAGTTTCTGTAGAGATGCAAGAAAGCAGAGAAAATCTAAAAAGGACTACAAATGATGAACCCATTCAAGGTGACCAGCAACACAGACTACACTGTGAGACTCTGCCATCACCCCTCTCTCACCATCCTTAATCAGCCCATACATCAATACTACACAGACACTGCAACCTTGAAATTGAGAGAGGACCCATAATCTCAGCTTGCGCTCAGGTTATAGTGGACCAGCTGTTAGACATTAGCAAGCAGAAAAGGCAACGGAGCTGCATTACCTCCATGCACACCAAGAACAGGAAACGGGAGAAACTTAGCATCACCAACAGCAGCAACCAAGCACTCCTGCCGGTACCACAGTTGAAGCTAATACTACCAACAGGGAAATCCATCATCAGCTTGTCTGACCACACCTTTCAACCAAACAAAAGTGAGGGTGGTAAATGGGATCCAAGTCAATGTGTTTGTTGATAGAGTTCCAGTTGGAATTACATGCTTCCATGAAATGCCATGGAATGTCATGGAATGCCAACTGGAATTTTATCAACAAACACATTGACTTGGATCCCATTTACCAGCCTCTGAGAAAAATAACAGGAAATGACATCACCACAGGAAATGACATCACCAATCCAAAGAAAGCAAGAATCATCAGCAATGCTTTTTCCAGAGGCTCACTGAAGATGTTACCTAGTATGGTGACAAAACATCTGAGAATGAACTTTCCAGCACAGCGAGCAAACCTACATTCAGAACCTCAACCTGAGCTACAAATCTTCTCAAAATGCATTGTGTACCTCATACGCTGCAGGCAAGGATTCCCTGAGGCATGGTATAATGGTGAAACCATACAGACAGAATGACAATGAATGAATGGACACAACACAATAATTGCCAGACAGGATGTTCCCTCTTAGTCGGGGAACACTTCAGCGGTCAGGGACGTTCAGCATCTGATCTTAAGTTAAACATCTTCCATAGCGGCTTTTGAGATACACAACAATGCAAAATTGCAGAGCAGAAACTGATAGACCAGTCCATACCCATGATGAATGCTTCAACCATGATCTTAGGTTCATGTCACGTTACATTAACTTCACCATGCTTCTGTATCTGTAAAATCTTCCTTCCTGTCTTGTTTTGACACCATCACGTTGAATACTTGTTATGATTTCAGTACCTTAATCAGCTTGTACAGTTTTGGATTACTTGTTACTTTAGTTACACCCTCGATGTGCGACTCATACCTATCATGTTATTCCAGCTGTTTGGTTTGTGTCCAGCACCACCTTGTTTTTAATTTTTTGTAATTATCTATCTGCCTCAATTAATTGGATTTTGGGTCATTCCTTTCTCTTACTTTTCAGCTGTTGACACTTTGCTCGCACTACCCGACACTTTTGATCACCTTCAGAGACTTATTATTCGACACTCCACTCACACTATTTGTACGATCTTTTGATTTTTTTTGACCCGTTGCTCTCTCTGCCTATAAATTCTGTGCCATGTGCTTTTCTTCATTCACCAGACAAAGAGGCAACACCCAGTAATCTTGTGATATTAAATAAACCTGTTGGACTCTAACCTGGTGTTGCATGCCTTCTGACTTTACACAGATCAGTCCACTCAGCTAACACTCACATGGGTCTCTCCCACCTCAGGTAAATTAGCAGTGGAAATATGATGATGCACTTCATGTTAATTAAGTAGCCACTTAAGATCTTCAAGAGTCTCAAGAATGGGGAGCTGGGAGTTTCCAATGTCTCCACTGTTCTCTGTAAAATGAGAAATGGGTTGGCAGGTTGGGTAAGTAATAGGCAGTCTATACAATAATTCTGTGATATTATCCCCACCTTCATACCCTCGGGCAAACTATGGTGGTGTCTGTTATTGAAGGGTCAAACAGAAAGAAAAGAGATCTTTCTTCAGCAGACCTAAAAGACTGCCTTGACCAACAGTACCAAACAAAAATTGATTGGTGTTTGGAAGGCCTCATTTGTATGCAGTATATGATGTGTTTTGTTTATATACAATGATACTACATTTGAAAAATGTAGATGTATTTTACAATAATACTACATTTGAAAAACCCTGCAACATTCCAACAGCATTTAACTGGCATAATTATTTCCCAGGAGATCACATGTTGGGTAAGTCTGATGGGAAAATCCAAGAAATGATCTGATTAAAGTGCTTACAATTTTGCAAGGGTGTGGCAAGATGGATGGAGAGAAGTAGTTTTCTCTCATGGTGCTAAAAAGTAAAGTTCCCACATCAGAGGACTCCTGTCGCATTAGACAGAGAGAGATGACTACGATGGTTTAACCTGAAGTCACCATGCTTCAGGTAGAGGGACGGTTCTTCAATGATAACCTCAGCTGGTGTGGGAATTGAACCCATGCTGTTGTTATCATCTCACCCATGGGATCATCAACATCAAGATTCTTGGCAGAAGCAATGATACAGAGATGAGAATGAGCACCTTTTCCACATAGCTTTGGGTCCGCTATGTGGATGGCGCCTTTGTCATCACGAAACAGAACAAACTAGAAAAAACCTACAATATCATTAACAGCATCCTTACTGACATAAATTTGACTAAAGAGGAAGAGAACAACAAGAGACTCACTTTCCGAGATGTTACAGTGGAATGCACAGTCAATGGAGAGCTGCAGATCAGCATCTACAGGAAAGTAACACAAACAGATCAGATACTCAACTACAGGAGCCATCGTCCCAACACCCACAAACAGAGCTGCAACAGGACATTATTTAAATGAGCCACAACACATTGCAGCACCCAGGAACTATGAGCAGCAGAAGAAAAATACCTATACCGCGTATTCAAGAACAACAGGTACCCGATAAGCAGTCTGCCGATTCTTAAGCAACAAACCCAAACAAGAAGACACAACACGCCCAGAGACTCTATCCATAATACCATACATCAAAGACATCTTGGAAATGATGACCAGACTACTCCGACCCCTTGGCATCATGGTAGCCCACAAACTTACCAATACACTGAAACATCTACTGATAAACCTAAAGGACCCTGTACCAACAGCCAGCAAATCGGATGCCATATACAAAATACCCTGCAAGAACTGCAACAAAAACTACATCGGACAAACAGGCAGGAAACTAGCCACTAGGATACATGAGCACTAACTAGCCACCAAAAGACATGACCAGCTGTCGCTAGTATCCTTACGCACAGACGAAAAAGGGCACCATTTCGACTGGGACAAAACATCCATCCGAGGACAGGCTAAACAAAGACATGCACATGAATTCCTTGAGGCCTAGCATTCAAACCAGAGCTCTATCAATAAACACATTGATTAGGGCCCAATTTACCAACCTCCGAGAAAAAGAACTGGATATGATATCACCCACTTTAACAGACAAGGACACATAAATAGCAAGTGGGACAGGACACCAGCGCTTCACCGGATGCCCACTGATGATGTTACCTGGCATGGTGATGAAACATTTCAGAACATGCCTACCAGCTCAGCAAGCAAATTTACAACCACAGCAGTTGTGCATGCCTAAGCAAGCCTGTGTGTTCCAACTGAAATGAGATCTTTGTGCAAGTTCTTCTATTTTGTAAGTTTGAACTCATTAAATCAATGGACGCTTGATAGAGTTTGGCTATGGACAATGCTGTATATTGTCACAAACCTAACCGAATTTACAACAAGTACGGAATGTAAATGCTAAACAATGTTGGTGGAGGCAGTCAGTTTACTTTGGAACATCAACTAAATGCAAAATTGTCTCCTGTTGTATTCGGTTGATAGTCTTTTATCTTGAATTATACACCAAGCTATTGGCCTAGCTAGTGATATTCATCTTATGAATGAATAAAACAAAGTGGTGCATGATCTTTTTCTGATTGATTTCTCAAAGCAGGTGATCATCTCCTGACCTAACTTAGTGTTCTCTTTTTGCTTGTTCTATGAGATATCTGTTATCCTCTGAGATCATCTCACTCATTGCATTTTTTCTGGATTTCTTCGAATATAATAGGCTGCCTTTAAGTAATTTTGTTGTCTGCCTATTTGAATTACAAATGTATGTAATGTCAAATAATTTTTGATTAATATTTTGGGCTCATTGTTCCAAATAACGTAAGGACAAATATCTTGTGGGTTCTCTATTTGAGACAGATTTTTCAGCACATTGCTTATGCATGCTTCATAATGACTGTCCTTGCTCAGAACAAAGCTAAATAATAAGGTATAACTTGGCACACAGGAATTGGTTTACAAGGATATTGCTTGTGAAGTAATCCAAAATTAACAAACATAAATATAGGGTAGTCGCTAATCAATAAGAAATTCAGGAGAAACTTTTTATCCACAGAATGATTAGAACATAATTTGCTACCACACAAAGTAAATGAGAGGACTAGAATTGCATTACACTGAACGAGAAAAATACAAGAGGTAGAAACAAACAGATGTTGAAAATGTGAGATGAAGCAATGAATAACAATCTCAAGTGAAGTGTAAGCACTAGTACAAAGCAGTTGGGTCAAATTACATTTCTCTGGGCTGCAAACTTTCTTTACTTCTTCTCATTAGGCACATTACAGACATTCATTTCTCTTTGCACTTTCACAACCTTGATTCCCTTGTCCTTTCCTTGAAAAGCTTTGAACACTGCAATTTTCCCAATCATTCTGTGTCTGTTTTGCTTTCGACCCATCACGCTTGATTTGTGTTGAACTGCTGTTCAGGTTGCAGCCCTTCTTGTGGAAAGCCACCATTTTAATGCAGTGCTCAGTTTCATCATGTTTCACACTGTAATCTGAGCTGCTGCTGCTGACAGTGACATTGACTGCACACGCACATGCTCATGCGCACACTCACACATTGCTGATTAAGGCCCTGGCATGTCTTTTCTGAACCTTAACAAAGTTGGTCATTTCCCTCTGAATCCTAATGGCTGTTCCATCAAGGGTTCAACTCTGGGTGTTAACTTTTTTTGCCAGCAGGGTCTTTGCAATTCTGCCTTGAGGATAGAGTCAAGAAGGATTAAAGTAACCAGACAGAACAGAGGAGAACCAAGCAAGGAAATGAGAGAGGAGCCCAAGATGAAACTGGACAGACAATTAAACACAGACACAAAATGATTATCTTTTCTGAGAACACTTAGCAAATTGTTCAGTGGAGAAAAGTTTTTCAAAATTCTTTGCTATTCATCAACAAACTTTATGAATATAATGATGATGGGTAGCAATTATTAGATTAATAGCTTCATTTATGGTGTATTTTATTTTACTTGAGGTCACGGTAGCTCGCTTTTTTATGGGTGGTAATTTAAGAGTTCTTGGGTCAGAACAATAATTATGTGTGTGAAATAATATCGCAAACTGATCACTAATGTTTAATGAACCACAATTATGATCAGCTGATAATAAAACATGAGCTACACAAGGTCAGTTTCACTCCGAGAAATGCAGTGTCTGGATAATCAATTTTCAAGGTGATTTTCTTTCCATGAACTGTATTTTGCACAGTGCAGCAATATTTCTGTGTGATGAAGTGCAAGGACAGTGACTGCCCAATTGTTATTTTATTCACTTTCCATTTCTATCCAACATGGCTGTGCAATGCATCTGTGAATCTGGGGCAAAGTAATTTGGTTTGAGGAGGTTTGTAAGCATGCTAGCCCCTTCAAGAATGGTGAACCACAATAAAGGAAGTGTTTAAAAAGGGAATGAGCATTCACCTTTTGACTAAATCCAACTCAGATCAATAATTTTATCCAGCCTTATCAAGCGAAGATTTTTGAATCAAAGTATTATTGCATACAATCAGCATGTCCACAATTTCTTTGCCACTCATTAAAGTGTATTGTTTTCTCAGTTTATCTCATTTATTTATTGGTACACATGAGAATTTTGCCATAAGAAACTCAGAAATAGTGGAAGGAGCAGGTCGTGTAATTTCACAAGCCTGATTCCCCTATTCAATAAAATCTTAAAGCACCTCAATGCTTAGCACCTACCTGCATTTTCACAGTATCCATGCCTTTCAATGCCATGATGTGCCATTACTGTTAGCACACTGATGCTTCAGCCAGAGCCACGGCTTTAATTACTGCCATTTTGAGACAGGCTTTAGCCCAGGCACAAAGAAAGGCTGCTTACCAGTAGGGATTTGTCTGGGGTGACACTTTAGTGAATGGCACACAAAGACCTACAGAATGTGCCAGCTGACAATGGACCAAATAGATCATATGGTCCTCTGTATAGTCAAGGGTGAGTGACAGATGCTGTTAGTCAGGGTCTTCCAGTACCATTAGTAGGCCCACAATCCACAGCTTTCAGAAACCATAAGACCACAGGATAAAAGAACAGAATTAGACCAATCAGCCCATCATGTCTGCTCCTCCATTCAATCGTGGCTGGTGTGTTTCTCAACCCTATTTTCCCAATAACCCTTGATCCCATTGCTGATCAAGAACCTGGACTTGGCCTCTGCAGCCCTCTGCAGCAATAAGTTCCACAGATTTACCACTCTTCAGCTGATGAATTACCTCCTCATTTCAGTTCCAATGGGTCATCCATTTTTATTGCATCCCTTCCAATCAATTCTGGCCAGCTCCTCTCTCATGTCTTAGAACCGCATTTTACTCAATGGTAATATCATTACATCTGATTCAGGCCTATCTCAAACTGCAGGGTGAATTCTACCATATTATGATCAGCATAAAAGCAAAAGGAAAAGCACACAATGTGGTGAAATTTACTGGTGAAACTGAGGAATTGGGAAGCCTTTGAAAACTCGAAGAGTACAATTTAAAAAGCAATAAGTGGGGCGAAAATGAAATATGACATAAACTAGCTCAATATAAAAGAAGATTGAAAGTTTTTTTTAGATTTATAAAATGTAAGGGAGAGTCAAGAATGGATATTGGACTGTTAGAAAAAAGGCTGGGGAAGTAGTGACTGGGAACAAAGAAATGGCAGAGGAATGGAATAACTATTTTTTTATCAGTTTTCATGGTAGAAGACACCAGTAACGTGCCAAAATTTCAATACAATCAGGGGACAGAGGTGAGTCATGGTCATCAATAAGAAGAAGGTGCTGGGAAAGCTGAAAGGTCTGAGGGTGGATAAATTACCCAGATCAGATGGACTACATCCCAGAACTCTGAAGGAGATAGCTGAGGAGATTGTCGTAGCATTGGTGATATTTCAGGAATCACTGGGACCAGGGAGAGTCCCAAAAGACCGAAAAATGGCTAATGTAACACCCCTGTTTAAGAAGGGAGGGAAGCATAAGGCAGAAATTTTGACCAGGTCATCTTACCTTGATCATTGCTAAGTTTTGAGAGTCCATTATTAAGGAAGAGAATGCAGAGTATGTCAATGCAAGGTCATGATTGACAAATCCATTAGAATTTCTTCAGTCTTCGCCTTGAGGCTCCTAATTGAATATGCCTCATTAAACAACACCAAATCCAGAACTGCTTATCTCCAGTGGGCTCAACCACAATCTGCTCCAACAAAACCATCTCATACATAATCCACAAATTTATTTTCTTTGGATCCGATACCAATCTGTCCGGCTATTGAAGTCCCTCATGATTATTGTAATTGTGTCTTCCTTATGTGCCTTCTCTATCTCCTGATTTATTTTCTGCACCACATCTTGACTACCGCGGGGATGCGTGGACATAACTCCCGTGAGGGTCTTTTTCCTTCTGCGGTTTCTCAACTCTATCCACACAGATTCAATGCCTTCGACTCTATGTTGCTTCTTGCTATCAATTTAATTCCATTTATTATTGACAAGGCAGCCTCACCCCTTTGCCCATCTGCCTATCCTTTTGATAGGATGTGTATACTTAAATATTTAGTTCCCAGCCATTTTCCCCTTTCTGTGACACCCACATACCATACCCGCCAAATTTAATCTGCACTACAAGCTCATTTATCTTGTTTTGTACGTTTCGTGTATTTAAGTATAAAACTCTCAGTCCTATGTGGATTGTTCCCCTTCTCTATAGCTGTCTCTTTACCTGTTATACCTCAAGTTAAATTCTTGAGTCTTTCCATATTCTTTGTCCTGTTATTTGCTCTGGAAACTATAATAGTCTCCCCCAAGCCCTTCCCATCTTTCACTTCTTCCATAATTTTCCATGCAACGAAACCCACCAACCCACTACTTAGTTTGACGCTCCATTCTTTAGATCCCGAATTATGCAATTTTCCAGGACTCTGGTCTCAGCATCTGTCAGGTGTGACAGTGTGTTGCTGGAAAAGCACAGCAGGTCAGGTAGAATCTGAGGAGCAGCAGAGTCAACATTTCAGGCAAAAGTCCTTCATCAGGAATGAAGCTGTGAGCCGAGGGAGTGGTGAGACAAATGGAAGGGAGGTGGGGTTGGGGGGGAAGGTAACTGAGAGTGCGATAGGTAGGTGGAGGTGGGGGTGAAGCGGATAGGTGGGAAGGAAGATGGACAGGTCATGAGGACAGTGTCAAGTTGGATGGTTGGATCTGGGATAAGGTGGTGGGAGGGGAAATGAGGAAACTGGTGAATTCTACATTGATGCTATAGGGTTGGAGGGTCCCGAGGCGGAAGATGAGACATTCTTCCTCCAGGTGTCGGGTGGTGAGGGAGTAGTGATGAAGGAGGCCCAGGACCTGCATGTCCTTGGTAGAGTGGGAGGGGGAGTTGAAATGTTCGGCCAGATCGCGGTGGTGTTGGTTGGTGGGGGTGTCCCGGAGATGTTCTCTGAAGCGCTCTACGTGTAGGCATCCTGTCTTCCCAATGTAGAGGAAGCCGCATTGCGAGCAATGGATACAGTAAATGACATGTGTGGAAGTGCAGCTGAAACTTTGATGGATATGGAAGGCTCCTTTTGGGTATTGGACGGAGATGTGGGTGCAGGTTTTGCAATTCCTGTGGTGGCAGGGGAAGATGCAGGATGGGAGGGTGAGTTGGTGGGGGCATGGACCTGACAAAGGAGTCGCAGAGGGCTTTCAGGTGCAGCCAGTCCCATTGCCGCAACTCCCTCCTTCCCCAATATTGGCACCAATGACTTTGACATGATCTTCTTGAGAAATCTTTTTGAGAAATGAATAGTCAGGTGAACTATTCCAGTGCAGTTTAGGGAGTGTACACTTCAAGCCAATCCTGTAAGAACCAGCATATGTTGCTCGGGGAATTGCAAACAACCAGTTGGACAGCTGCCAATACAGTGGTCTGGTACTTGGCTGGTCATGTCCAGGGACTGCTCATTGATGTCACTGAGGTCTCGGGAAAATGTAGTTCAATGTGTCAGCATAATAGTCTTTTGGAAGGTTCAAAGAGCAGCAGTGAAAAAATGGGGGACACTGCCAACAGGGATGGGAGAATCAAGACTGTGGAAGAGTGGAAGCAGAGGTACCTGTATCCATGGGGATAAAGATCGTGATGGGAGAGGTAAAAGTGAATGAGGATGTAATAAGCTGTAGGAAGGTTGAGGATTGTTGATTGTAACCACAATAGTAGCCTTGACAATGGGAGTATAAACAGCAGGGTAGTCATTATCCAGCTGTAATGCTGCAGTTCGAGGGCAAGGCAAAGTTTAATGTGTTGGGTTTTTACACGGGGCAGATAAGTGGAGATGGATTATTGGTGTAGTGGGAGGTAAAAGGAGATATGGAACCTCTGGGATGGACCTCGTGACCAGGTTGAAGCTTGGTGCTGACAGTATCTTCAGTGACCTATGTTTCCTGATATCAATTTCCTTTTCTAGATGTGATATGCTACTAGAAAATGAACTATTGTCCATTTCCCGAGATGAGTACAGCTCCAACAACATCTAAGAAGCTTGACACAATGCAAGATGGAGCAACCTGCTTGATTGGCAGCCCCTCCACCACCTTCAATATCCACTTCACCACCACTATACAGCCACAGCAGTATGTTCCATCTCCAAGATGTCCTGCAGTAGCTCATTAAGATAGTTGAATGTCAATCCTGCAGGTTGTTCTGTTTTGAAGTCTTGACATTGGGAGCTACCCATTGCATTTCTTAGACTTTTCACAAGTGGTATGGTGAGTTTTCTATACTTGATACTACAGCCATGTGATGTTCCTCAGCTGCTGTCTCTGCAACCAACTCATCCCTCAAAGCCTACAGGCAGCACATGTTGCCAATTATGGACAATTATTGCTGGTTTACCATCTTGTTGATGGCCCAACTCACCATTCAAATTCAGCTCTGTCTTACCAAGCTCGCCAAACAATCTCGAGGTCAAGAAAACTTGGTGTAAAAATTAGAATAGGTACCTGGCAGATTCAGCTCACCATTTGCTCTAAACAACCTCCATGCTGCAAACAACCAACCAGCAGTTCAGGGCACAATTCCTGGCATCAGCCGTACACATCTTTTGTCCATGAGCATTAATGTCCGACATCGACTAACCCCTGATGACCAGCACAGCATTCACAAATAAACTGGCAGTGCACTCTGAGCATACATTGTAAATTAGCGTGAAGAGGGTAGAGAAGGGGCAGTTAACACACATGGATAAGACTTTATGTTACAGATTGGACAAGGCTGCATCTAAGGGCAGTTCATAGGATCTAAATGCTTACTCATTTTGCAACTCCCTTCATGCTGACACTATGTGCTGGCAGCTTATACCGTAAACCTACAGCATGTGCAGCCATATCTTAAGTTCTTAGGAGAGTAGTCCTCACTGAAGTCCGTGGAAGCATACAAAAGTTGTCAGAGGGTCTCAGTAAGTCAAGGGCAGTCATCCATACTGGTCTGAGGAATTGTCAACTCTCACGGGGTTCTGGTCAGGGAGTCTGTGACTCAACAAGTCTAGCGGAATGAGTCATGATTAGTCCTTTGGCTGTGCAGCAACAAATCCAGGGGCTATGGCTAATGTGTTAGGGAGAATGTATCGCTACCATTCAGAGTTCAGGCACTTCTCATACAGGGCTGTCTGGTTAGGTCACTCAAGGGGTTGGGCCACAATTAGTTTCACTGGATAGAGCTGACAGACTAAGAGAATTCATGTGGAAGGGTACGCTGGAGAAATTGCTGCCATTGAATGGGAATGAGACTCGGCAAGTTAATGTTTGGGACTGGAGCTACAGTTTCTGGGGAAGGGGAGACTAGAATTATGAATGGGGCAATGTTATCTGCAAGGGATTTGTATATTAACTGGGAAGGGGGTAATGCGGGAAGGTGTCATCAACAGGTAGAAGCACCCTGATTTCAAATTTGCAGAAGACATCAAACTTGGAAGAGTTGTAAGCTGTGAGGGGGGTGATGTGCAACTCCAAAAGGACAGTGACAACTTGGTGGAATGGGTGGACAGGTTCAATGTGAAGATACGTGAGGTGGTATACTTTTGTCAGAAGAACATTGAAAAACAATATGAAATAAGGGACACAGTCCTAAAGTTGGGCACAGATTAATGAATTTGTCAGGACAAGTAGATCGAGTCATTAGTAAAGCATATCTTCAGCAATATTAATAGGGACTTCGAGTCCCAGAAAAGTGAGGTGATGTTTATCCCAATGGGAGTACATGCAGAGTGTAGAGTTGTGCGTGTCATATTGTAGGAAAACTATGAATATATTGGGGAGAATTCATGAGCGATTTAAAAAGGCTGCTTCCAGGAATGAGAAGCTGAGAGGAGATTTGAGAGAAATTTTCAAAATTATGTGTGGGATGAATGGGGCAGGTAGGGAGAAGCTGTTCCTATTCGTAAGAATAATTTTAAAAATGAGAGGGCATAGATTTAACATGATGTGCAAATGAAGCACAAGTGTTGTGAGAAAAAAAAACTTTTTCACTCAGTGAGTGGTGAGGGTATGGAAACACTGCCTGGAAATGTGGTGGAGACATTCAAATGAGGTGTTCAAGAAGATAGAAATAGTGTGCAAAGGTATGGGGGAGACGTAGGAGATTGGCACAGAATCAAGAATCACAGAATTATTATGGTGCAGAACATGACCATTTGGTCCATTTTTCCTGCACTGGCTCTATTATATATAAGAGATTTGGAAGAGGAGACCAAGTGTAAGTATACAAGTTTGCTGATGATACTAAATTGAATGGAAAGGCAAACTATGCAGAGGGCATGGAGGGTCTACAGAGAGATTTAGATAACTTAAGTGAGTGGGCAAGGGTCTGGCAGATAGAGTACAATCTTGGTAAATGTGAAGTTATCCACTTTGGAAATAAAAATATTAGGTTAGAGTATTATTTAAATTGTGAAATATTGCAGCATGTTGTTTTGCAGAGGGACTTAGGGATACTCATACATGAATCGCTAAAAGTTGATTTGCAGATGCAACAGGTAATCAGGAAGGCAAACGGAATATTGGCATTCAATCCTACAGGGATTGAATTTAAAAGCAGGGAGGTTCTGCTACAATTGTACAAGATGTTGGTGAGGCTGCACCTCGAGTATTATGAGCCATTCTGGTCTCCCTATTTGAGGAAAGAAATACTGGCTTTGGAGGCAGTGCAGAGGAGGTTCACCAGGTTGATTCTGGAGAAGAGGGGATTATCCTATGAGGAGAGGTTGAGCCACCTGAGATTGTACTCAGCAGAGTTTCGAAGAATGAGAGGGGATCTTATAGAAACATATAAGGTTATGAAAGGGATAGATAAAATAGAGGCAGGCAAGTTGTTTCCACTGGTGGGTGAGACTAGGACAAGGGGACATGGCCTCAAGTTTAGGGGGAGTAGGTTTAGGACAGAGATGAGAAGGAACTGCTTTTGCCAAAGAGAAGTGAATCTATGGAATTTTCTGCCCAAGAAGCAGGAGAGGCAGTTTCATTAAATATATTCAAGACACAGTTGGATGTGTTTTTGCACAGTAGAGGCAACAAGGGTTATGGGGATAATGCAAGTAGGAGGAGCTAAGACGATGAAGAGACCAGCCATGATCTTAATGAATGGCAGAGCAGATTTGATGGGCCAAATGGCTGACTCCTGCTTTTATTACTAGGAAACCATTATCTAGGCCCTGTAATCTTGTGCCAATCTCTTGCATGTTCCCCAAATCCCTACAAGGCATTACTATCAAAAAGAAAACATCCAGTCGGGAGATGTAAACCCTGTTGGGTTTCTAGGATGACTCCTATGAAGGGGATGTAGATGCTCAAGGGCAAACTGACATGTTTGGGCTGAGGCTGGAAGAAACTGACTGAAGAACGCACACTGTCATCTTTCATCATCCTGGAAACTGAAAGTCCACATTGAGAAAGAAAATAGCTGCACCAAACTGTTGAGTAGGCTGGTCAAATTACTCCATTTGTTGGAGAGGGAGATACAACATCTATCAATTCTGGGCCATTTAATGGGGAAAAAGAAACATTGCACACAGACACCTGCATTGCACATGAACCACTCCAAAGAGGTCCCAAACCCTGGCCATCTGAAAGCATTGCACCCATCTATGTTGTATCATCCTACCACAGATACTGCTGGACAACTCATTGTGTATAAAAGCATAGTTCTCAGAGGCCATGAAACAATTCAGATGTTCAACAAGAAGGGCCAAAGGTGTCAGCATGTCTCAAAGCCATGTATACATATTATTCATCTTGCTTCTATATGATGCACCAGGCTCTCCGCACATTTCCATCCATGGAACCACATCTGTGGTCATGAACTCTTTCCACATATATTTCTGATTTTGTTCCCTGACCACAGTTAGGTCTCTAAAGCAGCATTATTATATTGCACAAAAGCTGTGAACCTTACTGCACCCTCTCTCAGACTTGGTGCTGAATGTAATTGTGTGTTTTGTAAATATTAGCTGTTGTTGCTGATTCCTGTAAACACACATGTATCTTAAGGGTGATGGTGCTAAATGTCTTGAACTATTTTTGTAGTCTATTGAATTTTAACTGTACTTTACTGAGGAACCACTTTAAAAGCCTTACAACATAAGTATGGAGAATCAATACAACAGTTGGGAGTTTTGTGCTGTTAAGTTATTGACCAGAATAGAGATTTATGATGAATGTTACACAAATGAATAAGTTAATGGTACTGCAGCTATAAATATTTCCTTCCAATAAAAAACTAAAGTGTCAGCCCATTTTACATGCACAAACCACAGAGTTAGGTCTAGAAGTCTCACTTGTCTGTCATAAGTATCACTGCTACACAGGAGCCAAGCCGAAGTCAATGTTATTCAAAGATAATTTGTGCATAATGTGAAAAGCTTGAAGATTTTGGTGACAATAAATACTTTTCCAGTGTTTCTTTGTTACAAAGATGTTAATCTAAACCACAAAGTCAACATGATTTTTTGACTGACCTATCCATTATTCAGAGGGTGCAAAATATTTTTCAGAAGATAAGGGACTGGAAATGAGA
Source organism: Chiloscyllium plagiosum (assembly GCF_004010195.1). NCBI lineage: Eukaryota > Metazoa > Chordata > Chondrichthyes > Orectolobiformes > Hemiscylliidae > Chiloscyllium > Chiloscyllium plagiosum. The sequence goes on from NC_057724.1 coordinate 49,498,862, forward strand.
GAACAGTAAAATGTAGACATGTTGTGAGGGTCAATTAGTGTTGGGAATCAATTAGCTGATGATTGGTCTGTGGCTACACTGAATGTATGGGATCAATTCCCACCATTGGCTGAAATTACGATGAATGTCCTATCTTCACAACCTTGTCTCTTGCCTGAAGCCAGTGTTCCCTCTGGCTAATCTCAACACCAGTTGTGTCTCTCTCTAATGATAATGTGGAGGAGTTGGTGTTGGACTGGTGTGGACAAAGTTAAAGATCACACAATACCACATTGTAGTCCAACAGGTTTATTTGGAAGCACTAGCTTTCAGAGCGCTGGTCCTTCATCAGATAGCTGTGGAGCAGGACTCAGAGAATTCATGGGGACGGGTCCGCTGGAGAAATTGCAGCCATTGCGATGGGAATGAGACTTGACGAGTTAATGTTTGAGACTGGGGCAATAGTTTCTGGGGAAGGGGAGATTAGAAATATGAAGGGGGCAATGTTATCTGCAAGGGGCTTGCATATAACTGGGAAGGGGGTAATGCAGGAAGATGTCATCCACAGATAAAAGCACCCTGATTTCAAATTTGCAGATGACACAAAACTTGGAAGAGATATAAGCTGTGAGGAGGAGGCTGTGCAACTCCTTATGGTCCTGCTCCACAGCTACCCCATGATGGAGCTGTGCTCCGAAAGCTAGTGCTTCCAAATAAACCTATTGGACTATAACGTGGTGTTGTGTGATTTTTAACTCTCTCTAATGAGAGAGTGGGACAATGGCGACTACACCTTATGGGAGCTTCCATAGTTTGATGACATGCAGTCATGTTATAACGAGTGTAATGTGCATGTTGCTTTCCTGGTGCCAAAGAAAATGACTTCATGGACAGTATGTCGAATATTCTGCAGGGAAAGGGCCATCAAACAAACATTATGGTACATGTTGGTCTCAACAACATTGAGTGGAATATTTCTATTTTCAATTGAAATGTTTTGTTAAGTGATTTCCTAGTTGTCTCAGAGTGATTTTTCTCTTGCAATCTTCTGTTCAGCCCCTTGTTAATTATGCTACCAAATTCTTGGACACTTTTTCCAAAGAACCTTGCAGCCAGAAAGGTGGAAGCACTCGCCATTGCCATATCCTTCTGGTATTTATGCTGCTGGCACCATTTCAGATACTGCAAGCCAGGAACTGCTTCCCAAAATATTGTGCTCAAGCCTCTATATTCAGGGTATGGTCCCAGGGAAGAAAAGCTTATGGATAGGGACCTGGATATTGTTTTAGATAGGACAGTGCGAGGAGATCAGTCCATTTTCCAGCTGAGTACCTCAAGAGACTGCAGCTCTAGACCAAGCCTGTGTGGATAGCAATAACAGCCTGGGTTAGTACTGTGTCCCAAGCAAAAGGTGATGCCCAACAGTGCAGGAAGAAGGACTTCTGCACTCCTCAAAGGAAGGATGATCATTTTCTGTCTGTTGTCTCAAACTCAGAATCACCGTTCACTCAAACTGTCACTGCACAAACAATTCACCAAGGCTCATGGATTATAGCACTCGCTATTGCATGCATTATTCCCACTTGACAGCTCTGACTCACTACATCCTCCCAAGCTACTCACTCTTCCTGCCCTGTGCACTTTCTGCTCGCTCACTGAGGATACCACATAAGTGTTCATCCTTAATCATCATCACTAACTGTTCTTCCAGCTACTTCGATCACACTCAATCCCTCCTGATGTCTCATTGCACAATAAAATAGCCCAGAACCTGGCAAAGAGATCCAAGATTGGCACGTGTGGGGGAGGGTAGACATTACATTTTCCACTCCAAAGAGAAATTCTAGGTTTGGCCAGTGAGGAGCATGCCTGTTCATATGGGAAGGGAGAGACAGCGGTGACCAAACAACCCAGTAAGATTCATTGTGCTGCACTGTACTGCACACCCATCAACACCAGTGGTAACTCATTTTAGTCAAGAGTGTGGTGCTGAAAAAGCACAGTAGGTCAGGCAACATCCGAGAAGCAGAAGAATCAACATTTCAGGCAAAAGCCCTTCATCAGGAATGAGGCTGGGAGCCTCAGGGTGGAGAGATAAATGGGGTGGGGGGGGGAGTGTGGGGGGTGGGAGGAAGGTAGCTGACAGTGTGATAGGTAGGTGGAGGTGGGGTAATGGTGATTGGTCGGAGAAGAGAGTGGAGCAGATAGGTGGGAAGGAAGATGGACAGGTAATACAGGTCATGAGGGTGGTGCCGACTTGAAGGGTTGGATCTGGGATAAGGTTGGGGGAGGGGAAATGAGGAAACTGGTGAAATCCACTTTGATGCTGAGGGGTTGGACTCAGGGTTGACCTGTTGTGCTTTTCCAGCTCTCGACTCTAATCTGCAGTCCTCGCTTTCACCTAGTAACTCACTTTTAGCCAACCTGAGCTTTTATCGCATTTAGACATGTGTCTAAATGATAAAAGCTCATGTAGGCACTACCAGCATCAGGGAGCTTCTACAGTGAGGTTGGCATTGGGCATCCTGAGGTCCTCCTTCAACTCTAAGGAAGAAGCCATTGATCCCTCAGATGATGCATGGACACATCATTCAACTGCATGTTCTACCAGCTCAGAAACCTTCATTTAAATTTCTAGATTATATTCAAGGGTACAATCTAGTGAGCATATCAAGGAAGAAACAACCCCATGGACCATGCACCTTCTGAAGCGGGCAGAAGACAAGCTCATGTTCTTGGCCATTAATGACTGTCAAAATGCACAGTCAGGCTCAGAAACATCAGGCAGCTTAGTGAGAGGCACTTTGTAAGCTGGAGCAAAGGGTGGAGAAATCCACCAATGTTATTAGTACTGTGCTGGTTCCAGCATGCAAGTGTCTGATTGTCTCCATGGATAAGTTGGTTACAACCACAGAGATCCAGGTTGAGCACAATCAGTGTCTTCTGGAAATGTGCGTGGACCTGCACTGTGGCAACACTGAGAGCTCAGCATTAACGGCAAGGTGAGAGGGAAACAAGGGATCTCAACCTCACTCGAGATGGCCCTTTCTCAGAGTGAGACAGAGTGGTGCTAGTGGTGGCAGTAGACATTTCTCCTGCATGTGATCTTAAAACCTGGTATAGTTCAAACCAGGGAGGTGCAGCCTACATGCAGGAAGGGCACTCTCAGCAGGCCGAGGCCCTCAAGGCCCATTAGCACCAAGGGCACAGAATGACCAACAGTGCCAAAGACAGAGTAGACTTCTTCTAGCCTAGCTGTGGGCATAAGGATTACATTTAGACATAATAAGAAGAGGAGAAAGAAGGAAATTTGCTGAAAGTGGCATGAATGTAACATCATTACAAGCTACCTCCTACTTCTGTTCGCTGACACTTCCTAAGTGCCTGCTATGACCTAATTTTCATTGTTGGACCTGATGAATTTACACCCATTTGAAGATGAGCATCCCAAAGATGAAGAAGTTTTAATGGCCAAGTATCGGTCATTGCTCACAACTTAAACAACTGACACCTAGAGTGTAAATAGCCTCAGAGGCCAGGGCCCCTTGAACTGACAGATGATTGCAATTATAATGTTACACCTTAACATGGCCAACATTGATGTTAAAGTTATTGTGCCAGGAATATGCCAGTGCCTGGCTTGTACTCTACACTTACACCCATTTTTGGAGAGAGAGTAACTTATCTGTGATGATTCTGCACACGTGTGCAGGGAAAGGTTCATTCTGTGAGTCAGCCTTTCAAAGGAGCACACTGCCATTGAGGGCTGGCAGATGTACAATGTGAAGGACACAGTTCTCTATCTGCCTAATACTGCATTGGTAGGATGGGAAGAAAACTGCACAGACCACTGTCTCTCAAAGATTCAATGCTGTTCTACTGAATACTCAAACATTTCAGAACAATTAAACATTCGATGCATACTGTGGAACACTAAAATGTTACTGACAATAGAATGGTTAAAAGGCGATTCCTGAAGATTCTTCTGATATCCTGATGGAGACCTTCATAGCTACTAAACCATGGCAACATATTAGTACCTGTATTGCACATAAAGAAAGCGTTTCACTGTACTTAGGTACATGTGACAATAAATCAATCAAATCCAATCAAATTAATGACCTGACTGATTGCTGCTTTTCCCAAAATGGTCACTCGAACATATAATGTGTACATACTTGAAAGTGCAACAACACAAAATGTAACAAACATACAATCAGATTGATAGCAAAACATTAATTCAGCAACACAAAAGCTCAAAGAGTTTGGAAATAACAAAGGTCCATATGTCCTGAATAGTAAGAATGGCTGTTTGCCAGATTGACAACAGAATCTTGAACAAGGTCCAAACCAAGCTAATTTATCCTGGAAGCGGATTTCATTAAGTTTATTCTCTCAGATAATCCTCCTGCTCAATTTCCTGATCCTCATCCTCATCTTTATTCTCCAATTATACCTTTCATTTATCTATGTTATCTGCATCCAGGACATTCCCTTTTATGAGCTCCAGTTGTGAAGCATGCAGCAAGTCACTGTGGCATGGTATTGATTTTCTGGATTGTACCGTAAGGCTCAATCAAAGTAGTTCAAGCATAAAGACTTCACCTTAATAGAGTCCATGGTTTGTTCCACTATGGATTTAGTGGAAGTATAAACAGCCTTGTTACTTGATTCTGTCTCAGTTAAGTGTTGTAAAGGTATCATGAGTCATGATTGGAGAAGGTAGCCTTGTCACTCACCAGCCACCCCATTATGATCTGAATATTTTGGAAGGAAGCAGGAACCTATCAGTTCTCCATTGTGTACACATCACAGCAGTTTCCAGGATATCTGGCATTGAGTTCCAGAATTTGGCCTCAGTCATCACATCTGATTTGTACATAAATGGAGAGAGAGTGTTTTCTGTTCACAAAAAAGGGTACTTTCAAAGAAATGTGGTGATAGGTAATTGTGCCCTGCAGAGGGGTAAAACCATCAGTGGTGGAATATCACTGTGTCTGAGTTGTTTAACTCTCTTTGTCACGAGGGAAGGATATGAAGTGCTCTGCACTGTAACAAAAAGCATTAATTACATGCCAGAAGGTTCAGTCCTTCTGAATACAAGTTGTCCTGCAGCAAATAATGCAGTTTATTGATGATGGGCCAGGGCATCTGTAATCGGTACTGCACTGTCTTTAGCAGGGCCTCAACAGACAACTCCTCTTTCTTGGTGGATCTTCACTGACTGTTTCTCATACTGGAGGCTGTGCACCAGAGATTGGAGACTGCTGGTTCTGCTGGAAAAGTAGTAATTGTTGTCTCCTACTCTGTCTGTGGAATTATACCAAGACCACAATTCATAGAGCCACGGTGATCTCCATGTGAGATCTATGAGCAGCTCAGTTATAGAAAATTTCAGAAAGAAAACACAATTTTATTAAAGTCACTCCCAGTGATTATTTGTAGTGCTATGTTTCCAGCATGCATAGTCTATAAAGTAAATGATCACTTGTAAACAAAATCTTTATATTCATTCGACTCTGTCCCACTTTTGTCAGTCCCTGTGCATAAATTGCATACATAATATTTGAAGTGTTGAGAATTCTAATGGTTCTCAATTATTGTTATTGGCTATCTGTCTGGCATCTGTTCATCCCTATGGTGTTGTTCCTACTCTGGGAATGTCATGCCTATGCTGTGTGCTTAATCAGAGTTGATATCTTTCAGAGCATGTTGTGTTATTGATTCTCATTGAAATGAAAGACTTTGCACTCTTGGTCAGCATCCTTAACTTTTGTCCAAGGAAGTGCAGTTTTTGATGACATATTGGCAATGTGCATCTGCATTCCATGTTTCTACATTGTGCCATTTCCAGAGATATCAATTGCAAGCAATGTTCTTTGCAAATGATTTGAGCAGATAGAAGTGCTTTAAGGAAGATGCATGAAGTGGCTTGTAGCTGGATTCCACTCCCACTTTATCATTCCCATTGAGTAAAATGCTCACAAGCGAAGAGACAATAGTGAGATGCAAACATAACTGGTTGTCCTTGTTGTAAAATGATTCATACAATTCCTGCCTTGCTGGCTTCATTGTTGACTTCTGCTACTCAACACTGTCATTGCCATCACTAGTTGTTATTTTGTGAGTGAAAGATGCTTTTGTTCTCAGTAAAGAGGTTTGCACTCTTAAAATTAAGCAAGAACTTTGATACGCAGTTCATAAATCAAAAAATCTTTGCACTATGTTTATGTTTATATCTGTTGATTGCTACTATCTTTTACTTATCTCCTTGTCAGCATCAAGGCAAAGTCCTTTCTGTGTCTGCAGATAATCTATGTCCTTCAATGGTGTACATCTGGTGAAATCTTTCTCAAAGTCACTCTAGATTCTGATCGGAAAACTAGCAGATTATCCATAATCACTTCAATCACTATCACATGCTGTCTTCATTGATTCTTTTCTGGATTCGTAGAAATGTCAAATGGCATACACTCCCAAACAGCATTCAAAATGTAGATGGAAAACTATTGATTTCATTCGACTTTGCTTGTCAACAGAAATATTTCATACCTGTGGTAGTAAAGACTTTGACGAGGGAGTCGCAGAGGGAGTGGTCTTTCTGAACGCTGATAGGGGTGGGGAGGGAAATATATCCTTGGTGGTGGGGTCTGTTTGGAGGTGGCGGAAATGACGAAAGGTGATACGATGTATCTGGAGTTGGTGGGGTGGTAGTTGAGGACCAGTGGGGTTCTGTCCTGGTGGCAATTGGAGGGGTGAGGTTCTAGCGCGGAGGAGCCACCTCCAAACAGACCCCACCACCAAGGATATATTTCCCTCCCCACCCCTATCAGCGTTCCGGAAAGACCACTTCCTTCCCGACTCCCTTGTCAGATCCATACCCCCACCAACCCAACCTCCACTCCCGGCACCTTCCCCTGCAACTGCAAGAAATGCAAAACTTGCGCCCACACCTCCCCCCTCACTTCCCTCCAAGGCCCCAAGGGATCCTTTCATATCTGTCAGAAATTCACTTGCACCTCCACATACATCATTTACTGCTTCCGCTGCACCCGATGTGGCCTCATATACATTGGGGAGACAGGCCAGCTACTTGTGGAACGTTTCAGATAACACCTCTGGGACACCCGCACCAACCATCCCAACCACCCCGTGGCTGA